>NC_041395.2:196160906-196175906 GCF_900747795.2 Erpetoichthys calabaricus
AAAGATTGGTTAGTAAATATATACATTGGTTCAGATGTATATATCGGTTCGGATACATTGGTTTGAATATATACATTGGTTTTAATACATCCGTTCAGATATATATATCGGTTCACATATATACATTGGTTGGGATACATTGGTTCAGATATATACATCGGTTTGAATACATCCGGTCAGATATATACATCGGTTTAAATACATTGGTTGAGATATATATAAATTGGTTTGCATAGATCCATTCTTATATATATACATTGGTTGAGATACATCCGTTCAGATATATACATCGGTTTGAATACATCCGTTCAAATATATACATTGGTTGAGATATATATATTGGTTGATATACATTGGTTTCGATATATATATTGGTTTAAATAGATTGGTTTAAATATATACATCGGTTCAGATACATCCGTTCATATATATATATTGGTTCAGATAGATCCGTTCAAATATATACATTGGTTGGGATTTACGGGCAGGCACAACGTTTACCACCCATGTTTAGCATCTCCCTTTCACTTCATCATTGCTTCAACACTGTTGTAATTATTGTGCATATTTTATGCAAGTAGCATATGCCTGTCTGTCGCGCTTTGTTTTATAAGCCCTCTTTTTCAAAGCACTTTTTGTACTTTCATTATTTAAAACACTTGCACAGATACCCGCCTCTTCGCCCAGCTCCATCCCGCCCCGGCTCATTGTACCCGCCTCACTCGCTCCCTCTTGTCCCTCCCATGACAGATTCTTCTCAAAAGCCGAGTTACCGGAAAGCATTGATCGCAACCGCAGTATGTCCCATTTTTTCACCTCATGAGACGCTGGTTTATCAGTGACCGAAAGCCGCACGGTGATATCTGTTATTCCGCATTGGCAGCATTTCATTAAAGGGCGATATGCTTCAACAAGGAACTTAGTCCCATTTGCTGAAAGGATGTTATGGAGGAAAACACTGGAGTTGCTTTGTTTCTTTAAAATGTTGATCACGGATCAAAATGACCAGAATATTCCTGCTCCACAAATAACTGACGTTTAACTGTTTTTATAGTAAAACTGACAAAACGACACACGTGCACACACACGCACGTACACACTTAAACTCACAAATCGTGGGTCCCACATACTACTGATTACGTGTATGTGTCAGGGGCGATCATCAAGAGACGCTGGTTTATCATTAACCGAAAGCCGCTCGGTGATTTCTGTTATTCCGTATTGGCAGCATTTCATTAAAGGGCGATCTGTTTCAGCAGGGACATTAGTCCTGTTTGCTGAAAGGATGTTATGGAGGAAAACACTGCAATAGCGCTATTTCTTCTGAATGTTTATCAGTGATCAAGGATCAGAATATTCCTGCTTCACAAATAACTGATGTCTGTTTTTATTGTAAAACTGGCAAAACCACACACACACGCACGTACACACACACAACACACACACACTCAAAGTCACAAATCGTAGGTCGCACACACAACTGATTAAGTGTATCTGTCACTTTCACCTAATAAAACTTTAGTTCGTCAAAGTTAGAAAGCAGCAAGGTGATTTCTATTATTCCTTATTGGCAGCATTTCATTTAAAGATGATTCACGTCAACCAGGCGAAAGAGTCTCTTATTTTGACAGGACAATGTTCTTTTAGGCTTAAGCATTTTTGATTGACTTACAAAAGAAAATAGTTATTACTTACCCTCTTTGCTTTGAATTGGCTTTTTAAAAAACCTTTTTGATATAATTTATTTATGACAGTTTAAAATAAAAAAATAGTGCTCAAAATTATAATGCGGCGTATCTAACATGAAAAGATGGTGGTATAGGAGTAAAATGATAACTCACAGCTAAATGATCACTGGTTTTTTTCCGGGGGGCTTCCTTTCTGTTATTTTATTTATTTATTTATTTATTTTTACAAATTGCTTTGAGTAGTAAGAAAGGCGCTATAAAACGTAATGAATTATTATTATTATTATACGTGTGAATGCGTGATCAAATTCAGCCGCTGCGTAGTGGAGTATAAATAGGGTCACTATTCGCTCAACAATACCACAAGTTCATTGAAATAATTACACAGTAAGGTGCGCACGCAATACAAACATAATGTGTATATTATTGAAGTAAAGGTTCATATAAATGCACGAAATTATACATGTATTGCTTTATAGTCCACATATAGTGTATGTATATTATTAAAATAATGATATAAAAATCATATAAAATGGTATAGAATCTGCGTCGTAGACTTATTTGTGTTTTTAATTAGTTTGCTTTAAAAAATCTTACGGCACACATGTGAACCGTTGAAAATTGCTGATCTTAATCAATTTGTTTTAACGCATGCTCTGTGCAAAATGCTGTCATATCTTGTTATTAAACATGCACGCGCAGCGATGTCCTGATGTCTGCATTCTAAGGCTGCAGGTATATTAAACGCTATTCACGTTTTACTGGGATGCTCTGTGATTGAGGGCGGACAGTAAACTTTGTTAAAATCCATCCATCCATCCATTTTCCAACCCGCTGAATCCGAACTGATATCAAAAAATACCAGTCGTCAGTTGTATTTTCAGTCGTTTTGGCGTGTTTACTGTTCTGTTACCAAAAAATTCTTCAACGGGGCTCATCAACAAAGAAATGTGGATAGTAAGATTTAGTAAAATATCAGTAATAATAATACATTACTCGACACACAGTAACACTTTACAAAGACATTTAAAAGACAGCTTGTTAAAATAAATGTAGCAATCCATTATGCTATAAGTGATAGCTTGCTCTTAAACATTTGCACAGGTGGTTTTTCCTGGGGATAAAAAAGGAAAAAAAATCCAAGGGAAAGGCTTTGTTGTTCAACTCAAATTTCACTTCCGCCATGTGAGTCATTAAAACTATTGGAATGAAATATAGTTCTATATAAATAAATAAATTTCTTATCACAACAACCCTTTAACCCCTGTACATTGGAGAGGAATCTTGTTTTCACAGCAGGTGCAATTATCCTATAAAACACATAGGAGTTCTGTGCACCGTTTTTCATGGGAGATTAAAACTCATCAAATGTATTTTAAAAACTTGTAGCAGTCTGTGGCATTCCTCATCTGCCATGGTCCATTACAAAATGAACGCCAGGCAGTAAAAATTGTGCACAGTTTCTTTAATAAGCCTATCAGACAGTCTTTTATAGCACTTTCATATCTAGTGTGTCTCTTAATCCCTTCTAGCAGAAGAAACACTCATTTCCACAGCTTGGTCTATGGTATAGAAATGTGTGCCCCCTGTCTTCTGCTTGCAAAATTAATACTGGAATTACAAAATTGTCCACAATTTATTTCAAAAGATTGAAGGAAGTCTTCTATATCACTTTTTTGTCTACTATGTTCCTTACTCATCCACTAATTAAAAAAAAAAAATCAAGCGCTTACACTGTCTTTTTTAAGTATGTCTATGAAAATCACTGTGAGTAGCCAGAGAAATGCTATATAAATGTAAGATATTATTATTATTATTATTATTATTATTATTATTATTTAGGTTTTTTAAAATTCAAATAAACCTGATAGCACTTCTTCCAAGATATGTGCCACTCTAGGGTACCAACAAAGTCAAATTAATTAGGAAATTTTGTGATCAGTTTGTTTAAAGTATATTGAGCAAAAAATAACTTTTCATCATCTTCTCATTTCTAATTTGGCATTTCATGATACAGTATATACTGCAAATATACATTTAAATTGTAACCGCTGACAATTATTTACTCATGTGCTTGCGTTTTCCATAAAACAGTTTCAATATGTGCACAAAGTATAGGTAATAAAACACACAAATTCTGACATTAGCATGACTGTTGAAAGAAAAACATGTATTAGAAACTATTCTATGGAGTTTTCATAAATTAATCATTATATACCTTTTGATGTTTCTTGATATATTTTGTAATCAGATTTTTAAAATATTTTTTTATTTTTACTGCCACTTCACAGATCAACAATCCCCAACTTGGTCACTGTCAGAATAAGTCTTTAAACTTTTTTCCTGTGCCAATTAATACATTTTCCAGGCTTCACTACCCATCTGAAAGAGTTGGCATCAGGTTGGGTGGCACTTTTAAACTGTAGTAGTATGAGCGAGTGTCAGTGTGGCAAGCACTAGACTGGCATTTCTTTCCGTCTAATTTTTTATCTTTTGGCCCAAGCCTGTAAATCTCTTTTGTAAATGGGTGGCTTGGATAGAGAACAGATACTAACAATTTTCAAGGCTATTTTTAAAAATACTGAAAGATATTTGTGTATGTGTGTTGTGGTGCCCCATGTTGTAAGTGTGAGATCCATTGAAGAAGTCAACTTAAACAAAGAAAATGTACATTTTGCAGGTTTGTTTGAAGTGTTTTACATTATAACCATATTATTAATTGGTGCGTGAATATAATTTTTTCAAGGGGATGACCTTTACTATTGTCAAAAAGACTAGCAGGGCAACAGGAGGAATATGAAAATTATTTGTTGAGTTTAGGAGACAAAGGATACTTGTAAGGAAGTTCATGCCAGTGCTATCGGTGTACATTCTGAAATTTATAAAACTGCTGATATTATTTCAGAAAGATGTTACTGGCCTGGTTTTATGCTGACATTAAAATGGCTACGTTTTCTGATAATTATAATCATTATTTTAATTAAAAGACTATAACTGTCAGAACAGATTCAATAAAATGTTTCAATATCTCAGTTGCTGTTTGTCGGACTCTTTAATTGACTTGTCATACAAATGTGTATCAGTGGATATTTGGTACCTCATTTGACAAATAATATGAATGTTTCAAAATCTCATAGATAGATAGAATTCTATCTATCTATCTATCTATCTATCTATCTATCTATCTATCTATCTATCTATCTATCTATTTGTCCTCTAAGGGAAAATGTGCTTTTTTTAACAGAGGCTGAATGAATAAATAAATTAATATATAATGAAAAAAATAGCCAATCCAATAACACTTTGAGCTGTCTAATGTTCATTCTGCAAGCAACAGTTGGGGCTCACAACTCTGAGGCAAAAGCTCAGCTGTAGAAGTGAGTGTCCCTTTGAGTGGAGAGGACAATGGGACATAGTAGACTTGAAAGTGATGTAGAAGACTTTCATCAATCTTTTACCATGGATTTCAGATAATATTACTTATCCAGGGTTCATTTTGAAAGCAGCAGATAGGGTGGATCTGCTCCAGCCATGGAAATGAGTGTTCCCTGTAGGGGATAGGATACAGACACATAGTGGAGAAGATTATATATAAAACTATACCTACGACCTTTTAAAATCAATTTTGCATAATTTTACCTCTCTAGTGTTCATTTTTTAATCAGCAGTCAGAGGACACACATTTTACGGCTCTGCAGCAGCCATGGAAATAAGCGTCCCGACCATGTGGATGAGACAAGCGTTTTCATTCCAATAGTTTTAATGACTCACATGGCGGAGGTGAAATTTGAGTTCAACAACAAAGCCTTTCCCATGGATTTTTTTTTCCTTTTTTATCCCCAGGAAAAACCACCTGTGCAAATGTTTAAGAGCAAGCTATCACTTATAGCATGACAATGGATTGCTACATTTATTTTAACGAGCAGTCTTTTAAATGTCTGTAAAGTGTTACTGGGTGTCGAGCAATGTATTATTATTACTGATATTTTACTAAATCATACTATGCATGTTTCTTTGTTGATGAGCCCCGTTGAAGAATTTTTTGGTAACAGAACAGTAAACACGCCAAAACGACTGAAAATACAACTGACGACTGGTATTTTTCGATATCATTTTAACAAAGTTTACTGTCTGCCCTCAATCACAGAGCACCTTGGTAAAACGTCAATAGCGTTTAATATACTTGCAGCCTTAGAACGCAGACATCAGGACATCGCTGCGCGTGCATGTTTAATAACAAGATATGACAGCATTTTGCACAGAGCATGCGTTAAAACAAAAGACAAGCGGCGCGCAAAGGCAAGCGAACAAGAGGAGTTCCGCAGCAATCACATCTCAGTGCACCTAAGAGAAGGGACACTGAATTCTACGAGGCACAGATATTTTAGAGCACCGGTTCAAATATATATTGATTGATTAAGATCAGCGATTTTCAACGGTTCACAGGTGTGGCGTAAGAGTTTTTTAAGCAAACTAATTAAAGACTTCTTTGAAGAAATATGACAAAAAATAAGTCTACGACGCAGATTCTATACCATTTTGTATGTTTTTTTTATATCATTATATTAAATGAAATGCTGCCAATAAGGAATAATAGAAATCACCGCGCTGCTTTCTATCTTTGACGAACTAACGTTTTATGGGGTGAAAAAAATGATCGCCCGTGACAGATACACTTAATCAGTAGTGTGTGCGACCTACGATTTGTGATTTTGAGTGTGCGTGTGTTGTGTGTGTGTACGTGTGTGTGTGGTTTTGTCAGTTTTACAATAAAAACAGACATCAGTTATTTGTGAAGCAGGAATATTCGGCAATCCTCCAAATACCGGTCCCAAATTATTTAACAACTGTTTTCCTATCGAGTGGACAATATTTAGGAGCGGGAGTAATAAGGTTAGTTATAACCAGCTTACTTATTTAAAAATATAGGTTGCATCACCCTTTCAGTGGCGCAACTGCCACAAACGCAATCTTTTCGGCAATTATATGCATTTGCTCAGCGATAACTACAACATTTAGTTGCTCCGTGTTGAACCGTTACCACTAAGAGACGTTGCAGCTGTTGTGCTGGAATTAATACAAAATATTGGAAATACATCTTATTGTCTTGCAATAAATGTTTTTTCGCGGCTTTCAGTGTAGTATTGTCCACTCGATAGGAAAACAGTTGTTAAATAATTTGGGACCGGTATTCGGAGGATTGCCGAATATTCTGATCATTCTGATCCCTAATCACTGATAAACATTCAGAAGAAACAGCGCTATTGCAGTGTTTTCCTCCATAACATCCTTTCAGCAAACAGGACTAATGTATGAGGGGCCAAACAGGCCATAAATCATATATTTCTGTGTGTAATCTATTGGTTTACGTATCAACACTATTGGTTTATGAATATTTACTATCGGTTTGCGTGCATACTTAATTGGTTTGCGTGCGTATAATACTGGTTTCATTCATATGAACTATATTGGTTCGTGTCCGTATATTATCGGTTTGTGCGTGAACTATATCCGTTTGTATATGCATAGCACTGGTTTGCATATGAACTATATTGATTCGCGTGTGTATATCAGTGATTCCAGTACGTTTGTTATTGGTTTTCGGTTGTATGTTATCGGTTTGCGTATGAACTATATTGGCTTGCGTTCTGTGCCGGTCTAACGATGGATTTGTGTATGCACTATATTGGTTTCATGCACGTCTTATACTGGTTTCATGTGGGTAACATATCGGTTTTGCGCTTGAACTCTATTGGTTGTATGTGTGTGCCATGTCGGTTTCTCGTACGAAACATACTGGTTTGCGAACGAACACTATTGCAACTCTGTGTATGAACTATATCGGTTCTGCGTACGAACTATATTGGTTGTTCACGTGATCTTCAGTGAAAATGGGCGGGGCAAGAAACAGGAACTCAGGGGCCGGTAGTGTCATGGAGCGTGTAGAGAAGCTACAGGAGACGGATCTGGGCTTACTTTAAACAGTGCAGTATTTTTTTCCACACAATAGGTTTGGGAAAGGACTTGGTGGTAATTATTACTATTTAATAGAATCTGCCATTGAGTGTGTAATGAACACAAAGCTGAAGTTAAGTACGTATTTGGTCGTCTTTTTATTCGCTTCCAGCTACATGCTCGCTTGCAACCCGCGAACTGTACTTTTTCACACAGCTTTTGCAAGCTAGTTACTTATTCTAAAGGCAAAATATTCTACATTTACGACTGACGCCTTTATCCAGTATAACATTTAGTTACTACTGGTTACATTTCTTATGCCCAGCGATCCCGCACCGTGCCGCCTATTCAGGTGAAGTGACATGCTCATGGTCACACAGTGTCACTATCAGGACTTTAACCGAGAAATGTAGGATTTAGAGGGCAAAGCCCTTACCACAATGCCCCAATGCTTGCACATCTGCAATGTGTATATTATTTGACATAATATAATCTTGTCCAGGACAGATTCCTTTGTTAAAGTTGAGTGTAACATTTTCAACCCGTTCAAGAGCTAAATCTGGGATATTTATTCTTTCAAATAATGTATCAGTTTGCAGATTAATGTACACGCTGTATAATATTTTACCATGCACTTAACATTGAAGAAGAAGCTGGTTTGTGAATAAGTAGCTGACTACAAGCATATGTGTAGCTAGGAGTGAATAAAAAGCCACCTGAATGTGTACCTAACTTAAGTCCCGTGATCATTTCAGATGTTAAACGTTAATCATCACCAAGCCCTTTCACAAACATTAAGTGGCATACAAAAGTATTCAATCCCCTTGAAAGTCATAATTTTCTGCAAGACAAAAGATTTATACACATTTATTCATTCAGTATTTTTCTTATGCTGTGACAAAACATTTCCAAAGACAAAATAAACCATTTTCTGTAGACGTTTAACTGAAGAAGAAAAACTCCAAAGTTAATGTTTGCATAGGTATTTAAACCTTTGTGCTTTGGAAGCTCCATCATTACACCAATGACAAATTAATTACAAAGGTGACAGTCGTTTAACAGTCATAATTAAACATGATGAGGTGCTACTTGTGAGTCCTTTCTGTCTCTCTGGATATAAACAGCCCCCTTTGTAAGGGCCGTAATCTTTGGTGGACAGTCACTGCAAAAATGAAAACAAAGGAGCATTCTACTGATGTGAGAAACAAAGTTATTGAAATGCACAAGACTGGGAATGACTATAAAAATATCAAAAGAGTTTGAATATCCCATTGCGCACTGTTGCATTCATCACCAGAAAGTGGAAGGTTCATCAAAGTACACAGACTCTGACTAGAACAGGCTGTCCCTCAAAACTCAACATCAGAGTGAGACATCAACTGGTGAGAGAGGCGACTAGAAATCCAACTGTCACTCTCAGATGTCTGCGACGATCTTTAGCTGGAGTAAAGGTGCTGGGGTCCACAATTTCAAGAGTTCTCCATAAAACAGGCTTCTATGGGGGTGGGGGGGGGGGGGGGGTAGCATGAAAGAAGCCATTCCTTAAGAAGGTCCACATAAAACAATGTATGGCGTTTGCCACAAAGCATGAGAAAGACCCAGTTAAAATGTGGGAGAAGGTTTTATGGTCATATGAGACCAAAATAGAAGTTTTTGGACAGACGTAAGAGGTATGTGAAGTGTAACACTAACATTGCCCAGGCCTCAAGAAACAACATTCCTACAGTGGAATATGGTGGTGGCAGTCTCATGCTATGGGGATGTTTTTCATGTGCTGGGTCTGACAATCTTGTCAGAGTTGAAGGGACAATGGATGGACACATATACTGCACAATTTTGCAAGAGAACAACTTGTTCCAGTCTGCTATGAAAGCTCAGGAGAAGATTCATCTTTCAACATGATAATGACCTTAAGCATTAGGACAATGTGACACTGGGATAGCTCAAAAACAGAAAGGTGAATGTTTTGGAGAGGCCAAGTAAAATGCCATCTCACCGACATAGAGGGTCTCTAGAAATCCTGCCAAGAAGAAAGGGGCAGAATCACTCCTGAGCAGTATGCAGAACTGGGGCCTACTTACAAAAGAACGAAGGCTGTTACGGCAGCAAAAGGGTTCTTGACAAAGTATGAATGTGTTGGGCTTGAATACTTAATGCAAACATCAACTTTGGAGTTTTTCTTCTTCAGTTAAATATCTACAGAAAATGGTTTATTTAGAAATGTATTGGTACAGCACAAGAGTTCACATTAAAAAAAATGAATAAATAAACGTGGAAAAATCTTTTGTAATACAGAAAATTAGGATGACTTTTAAAGTGATTGAATACTTTTGCATGTCACTGTTTGTTTCTGAAAGGGCTTGGTGGTTATTATTTTTAACAGTATTTTCCCGTAATTCTGAAATATTCACGGGGCTGACGTGAGGTGCACATTCTGCTGGCTTTTTATTCAATCCTAGCTACATCCAGTATATGCTTGCAGTCAGCTACTTATTCATACAGCTTTTGCACACCAGCTTCTTATTCTAACAGCATGGCAAAATATTCTACAGCATGTACATTAATCAGAATCATTACAAACCGATCAATTATTTGAAAAAATAAATATTCCACATTTTGGTTCTGCACAGGTCAAAAATGTTAAACACAACTTTAATTTAACAAAGGAATCTGTCTTGTCACAAAACTGTGAAAATTAAGGTGGCTGAACGTGATTTAACACTTTACAGTGCCCATGATAGCACAGTAAATCCTATTTATCAGATATTGGAGTGGAAATACGCAGGTACTCGTACCTGGCAGGGCAAAAATCAGCTGCATCTTAAAAAACGCATATGCCTTGTCACAAAACTGTGAAAGGTAAGGTGGCCCAATATGATGTAACTCACATATACTGGTCCTAAATATGGAACATTTATCTTTTCAAAGAATGGACACGATCATATCATGTCAAATAATATGCACGTTGCAGATGTGCAAGCAGTGGGGCATTGTGGTTAGGGCTTTGTCCTCTAAACCCTACATTTGTCGGTTCAAGTCCTGATAGTGACACTGTGTGACCATGAGCATGTCACTTCACCTGTCTAGGCGGCACGGTGCGGGATCGCTGAGCATCAGAAATGTAACCAGTAGTAACTAAATGTTATACTGGATAAAGGCGTCAGTCGTAAATGTAAAATATTTTGCCTTTAGAATAAGTAACTAGTTTGCAAAAGCTGTGTGAAAAAGTACAGTCGCGGGTTGCAAGCGAGCATGTAGCTGGAAGTGAATAAAAAGACGACCAAATACATACTTAACTTCAGCTTTGTGTTCATTACACACTTAATGGCTGATTCTATTAAATAGTAATAATTACCACCAAGTCCTTTCCCAAACCTATCGTGTGGAAAAAAATACGGCGCTGTTTAAAGTAAGCCCAGATCTGTCTCCTGTCAGCTTCTCTACACGCTCCATGACACTACCGGCCCCTGAGTTCCTGTTTCTTGCCCCGCCCATTTCCACTGAAGATCACGTGAACAACCAATATAGTTCGCACGCAGAACCGATATAGTTCATACACAACATTCCGATAGTGTGCGTTTGCAAACCAGTATGTTTCATACGCAAAACCGATATAGTGCACACATAAATCCAGCATGTTACTTTCACAAAGCCGGCATAGTACGCACACATAAAACCGGTAGAAGACTGACAAGGACTCAATGTAGTGCATACACAAAACCAAGAGCGTTCATATGCGAAACCGATATATTACCCACGTGAAACCAGTATAGTGCATATGAAAAACCAGTGCTATACGTAAGCAAACCAGTAGTATACGAACACAAACCAATATAGTTGATACGCAAACCGATTGCATACGCACGCAAACCAATGCAATTCCCTCACAAACCGATAGCAAACGCACGTGAACCAGTAATAAAGTTCAATTCAATATAGTTCATATGCAAACCAGTGCTATGCATATACAAACGGATATAGTTCACGCACAAACCGATAATATACAGACACGAACCAATATGGTTCATATGAAGGAAACCAGTATTGTTTGCACGCAAACCAATTAAGTATGCACGCAAACCGATAGTAATCATCCATAAACCAATAATGCTCATGCGTAAACCAATACTTTACGTACAAAAATATATGATTTTTGGTCTGTTTGGCCCCTCATACTAATGTCCCTGTTGAAACAGATCGCCCTTTAATGAAATGCTGCCAATACGGAATAATAGAAATCACTGGGCGGCTTTCGGTTAATGATAAACCAGTGTCACTTGATGATTGCCCCTGACACATACACTTAATCAGTAGTATGTGGGACCCACGATTTGTGAGTTTAAGTGTGTGCGCGTGTGTGTACGTGCGTGTGTACGTGTGCACGTGTGTCGTTTTGTCAGTTTTACTATAAACACAGTTAAACGTCAGTTATTTGTGAAGCAGGAATATTCTGGTCATTTTGATCCCTGATCAACATTTTAAAGAAACAAAGCAACTTCAGTGTTTTCCTCCATAACATCCTTTCAGCAAATGGGACTAAGTTCCTTGCTGAAGCATATCGCCCTTTAATGAAATGCTGCCAATGCGGAATAACAGATATCACCGTGCGGCTTTCGGTCACTGATAAACCAGCGTCTCATGAGGTGAAAAAATGGGACATACTCGGCTTTTGAGAAGAATCTGTCATGGGAGGGACAAGAGGGAGCGAGTGAGGCGGGTACAATGAGCTGGGGCGGGACGAAGCGGGGTGAAGAGGCGGGTATCTGTGCAAGTGTTTTAAATAATGAAAGGACAAAAAGTGCTTTGAAATCGAGGAACCCCAACCAAGAGGGCTTACGAAACAAAACACGACAGACAGGCATATGCTACTTGCATAAAATATGCACAATAATTACAACAGTGTTGAAGCAATGATGAAGTGAAAGGGAGATGCTAAACATGGGTGGCCACGTTGTGCCTGCCCGTAAATCCCAACCAATGTATATATTTGAACGGATCTATCTGAACCAATATATATATATGAACTGATGTATCTGAACCGATGTATATATTTAAACCAATCTATTTAAACCAATATATATATCGAAACCAATGTATATCAACCAATATATATATCTCAACCAATGTATATATTTGAACGGATGTATTCAAACCGATGTATATATCTGAACGGATGTATCTCAACCAATGTATATATATCAGAATGGATCTATGCAAACCAATTTATATATATCTCAACCAATGTATTTAAACCGATGTATATATCTGACCGGATGTATTCAAACCGATGTATATATCTGAACCAATGTATCCCAACCAATGTATATATGTGAACCGATATATATATATCTGAACGGATGTATTAAAACCAATGTATATATTCAAACCAATGTATCCGAACCGATATATACATCTGAACCAATGTATATATTTACTAACCAATCTTTTTTTCCTGAACGGCCCCTCATAGTATATATCTATACATATTAATAAAAGGCAAAGCCCTCACTGACTCACTGACTCACTGACTGACTGACTGACTGATTGACTGACTGACTGACTGACTGACTCACTCATCACTAATTCTCGAACTTCCCGTGTAGGTGGAAGGCTGAAATTTGGCAGGCTCATTCCTTACAGCTTACTTACAAAAGTTAGGCAGGTTTCATTTCGAAATTCAAAGCGTAATGGTCATAACTGGAACATATTTTTTGTCCATATACTGTAATGGAGGAGGCGGAGTCACGTATCGCGTCATCACGCCTCCTACGTAATCACGTGAACTAAAAACAAGGAAGAGATTTACAGCACGAGTCAAATGAAGGTAAATGACGTTAATTTTTGAGTGTCTTTTAATACTGTGTAAGCATACATATTAACACATGTGCAATTAAACGTGTGCATTTACGGGGTGATTTCTCAGGCTTAAAAGCTCGTCTTTTATCTAACGCGGGAACAAAGGTAACTGACGTTGTTCACTGTCTTTTAATACTGTGTAACCATACATATTAACACATGTGCAATTAAACGTGTGCATTTACGGGGTGATTTCTCAGGCTTAAAAGCTCGCCTTTTACTAAAAAGGTAAATGCAAAACTATTTTCAATCATTCTATGATCTGCTTCTCACAACTGAAGGCACCGTGGCTGATGGTAAATGACGTTAATTTTTGAGTGTCTTTTAATACTGTGTAAGCATACATATTAACACGTGCAATTAAACGTGTGCATTTACGGGGTGATTTCTCAGGATTAAAAGCTCGCCTTTTATCAAACGCGGGAACAAAGGTAAATCACGTTCTTCACTGTCTTTTAATACTGTGTAACCATACATATTAACACATGTGCAATTAAACGTGTGCATTTACGGGGTGATTTCTCAGGCTTAAAAGCTCGCCTTTTACTAAAAAGGTAAATGCAAAACTATTTTCAATCATTCTATGATCTGCTTCTCACAACTGAAGGCACCGTGGCTGATGTTACGTCACTTGCTGTCCAACCATAAGCTTTCCCTTTCGAGAATCAAAGCTCTGAGGTTTTCTTTTGTTCTTAATTAAAATTTAAAAGCAATACTTCAGCGCTGCTAAGCCCCTCTAGCGCTTACGTCCGAGTTTCGATTACCGTAAGCAAGTGCAGTGAGTGTGTAATTACATTCATGGCATTCGTAGTCTGATTCACAATCTGATTGTATGGGTGGTTACCTACGAGGTAACGCATATACTTGGCCACCAAGTCAGGTCGAAGTGATCACTCGAGTAAAGGCAGCTTCACAAAAAAACAGATCCTTAACAAACTGTTATTAGCATATTTTCCCTCAATTTAAAAACGTTTTATTTTCTTCTTAATAAAAATTTAAAAGCGGTACTTCGCCGGTGCGAAGCGCGTGGATTTCACCGACTGACACATACAGACATATTCATGAGTGCAGGTACTTCGGAAAGAAAACACCGTGTAAACCTAAAGTTTAAATTAAGTTCATAGACCTACAAAAGGTTGCCATTCATTTGAGGCAAGATTGCTTTTCTTCTGTACAACTATACGTTGCATTCTCAAGAGTGTGCTTGCATGGCTTCAGATATATATGTATATATATATGTATGTTTATATATAAATATGTAAGCTTATAAGTACTGCCTTACTTCTCTTTAAGAAAGGAAGATGTAATGATACTTGATTTAAACGATTCCATGTCTTGGTGGGTTTGCGTAGCTTATTGCCAATATCTTTACACCTGTTTTTAAGACTTATTGACTGAAACGGGCTTTCACGAAAAAAGTTAGGGCTTTGCTACAGGATACACCCTCCACAAGTTAAGGAAGTAAAAATTAAAGTGTACATTTCTGTTTTATTTAAACCTT
>NC_041395.2:196180906-196253406 GCF_900747795.2 Erpetoichthys calabaricus
TTTAATAGTTTACTTTCAAATAATGCAAAGAGTATGCAACACTGTTTCTCCCTAATTCTGGGCTCATCAGGCATACACACTCACTGCATCCCCTCTCGGGAATCGAATCTCTATCGTCAGCGCCAGAGCTGAAGCCCCTAACGTTGTGGTCAGCAAGTCGGCTAACATCCGCCATGTGCCGTCTTTCAGTTGCGAGAAGCAGATCATAGAATGGTTGAAACTGTTGCCCCTAACGTTGCGCTATGGCGTGTGGTTCGTTTATACCTCGTGTCTTCTCATTAAACTTTTATCTCGCGAATATGTTATTGCAATCCGCAGCGGGAGCGTTTCTATAAACTTAATTTAAACTTATGTTTTACACCGTGCTTTGTTTCCCTTATGAACATGCTTGTATGCTTCACTCGCTCGCTTCTTATTGTTTCGCTCCCTTCTCAATTGTTTAATTCATTTTTTGTTCTTCGCTGTTTGCGGCTCTTCCTTCATTTCTCCCTACTGCGTTCACAGTCTTTCCACGTGATTACGTGGGAGGCGTGATGACGTGACACTCAACTCCGCCTCCCACGGCCATCGAGCTGCCATCCATTACAGTATATTGTCAAAAAAGAGGTTCCAGTTATGACCATTACGCGTTGAATTTCGAAATGAAACCTGCGTAACTTTTGTAAGTAAGCTGTAAGGAATCAGCCTGCCAAATTTTAGCCTTCCACCTACACGGGAAGTTGGACAATTAGTGATGAGTGAGTGAGTGAGTGAGTGAGTGAGTGAGTGAGTGAGTGAGTGAGTGAGTGAGTGAGTGAGTGAGTGAGTCAGTCAGTCAGTCAGTCAGTCAGTCAGTCAGTCAGTGAGTCAGTCAGTCAGTGAGAGCTTTGCCTTTTGTTAATTAGTATATATATATATATATATATATATATATATATATATATAATATATATACTAGCAAAATACCCGCGCTTCGCAGCGGAGAAGTAGTGTGTTAAAGAGGTTATGAAAAAGTAAAGGAAACATTTTAAAAATAACGTAACATGATTGTCAATGTAATTGTGTTGTCATTGTTATGAGTGTTGCTGTCATATATATATATACATATACACATATACACACACATATACACACATATACAGATATATTATATATACATATACACATATATTTTTTATATATATATTTTTTATATATATATATATATATACACATACATACATACATATACACACATAGATGCACTTACAATAACATAGAAATCAATATAAACAACATTAACATCATTATCATATGAGAATATGAAGTAATATATAAGAAGCACATTTCATATAAATATAAATTATTAAACAGTAAAATCTTCTTCAATAATTTGCTACCGTGGCTTTTCGTTGGTCTGTCCAGGATTTTAAATCACATGTAGCTTGCAAACCGTTTCACGTATTGACTTGAAATGTGGTACACATATAATACGTCACGTCTGCTATCCGCTTTATGGGTGATGAATGTATTACTCTTTTTATGTTTATTTTATTTTAGAATCAACTCCTATCTGCGCACACCAGGGCGGCCGTGGGCAGATGCGTATGGTGTATTCACTCCATGTTATCGTGCATTGCGCTGTCACTGGTATTTTCATAAAAGAATTTGAACAATATATAAGAAGCGTATAAATTATTAAACAGTAAAACATTAACATTTAAGAAGTAAAGTTACATTGAGTACTACTGCAGTGCCTTCGGGTATACCTCATTTTTTCTTTGCCCATTACATGCTTAAATGTATACATTTTTTGGTGTACCTACCCGAGAACACGCGACATATAACCGACCGTGGGAGAAGCATGGATTTTAAACACGCGTTGAGTTCATCTGCTGGTCTCCCTCGTGGAATAACTGGTAATGTTTGAGTAAAATCTACAGCGAGTAAAACGACATTACCTCCTTTTTTTTTTTTACGATCTCTGAGATCTTGCTTTTTTCGGTTCAAGGCTTCATAAGCTCTTTTATGTTCAATGTTGTACTTAATAAGTACTAATTATCCCAAACCATCATCTTTGAATGTTGCAAGACTTTCGCCTTGTATGTAGATCGGGGTAATTACATTCATTGCATTCCTAGTCTGAATCACAATCTGATTGTATGGGTGGTTACCTGGCAGTGTAGGGTTGCCACCCGTCCTTTAAAATACGGAATCGTGCCGCGTTTGAGAATGAAATTGCGTGTCCCGTTTTGAATCAATACTGGACGGGATTTATCCCGTATTTTTTTTATCATTTTTTTTTTAAAGCAGCGTCTCATGCAAATCATCCCACACGCATTTTATGAAGATGCCTCCTTTCCTACTTTTGATTGGGTAATACTTGATGTCATCGTTAGTTTGATTGGTGTTTTTAACTGTCCAGTGAGGAGGGCGTGTCTTTTAAGTACAGTCTGCAAAGTGTTGGCACTGAGATGTTGCGTCAGCGCCATAGTTGAAGCCCCTAACGTTGTGGTCAGCAAGTCGGCTAACATCCGCCATGTGCCGTCTTTCAGTTGCGAGAAGCAGATCATAGAATGGTTGAAAGTGTTGCCCCTAACGTTGCGCCACGGCGTGTGCTTCGTTTATACCTCGTGTCTTCTCATTAAACTTTTATCTCGCGAATATGTTATTGCAATCCGCAGCGGGAGCGTTTCTATAAACTTAATTTAAAGTTACGTTTTACACCGTGCTTTGTTTCCCTTATGAACACGCTTGTATGCTTAACTCGCTCCGTTCTCAATTGTTTAATTAATTTTTTGCTCTTCGCTGTTTGCGGCTGTTCCTCCATTTCCCCCTACTTCATTGTTTTATCTCGCGAATATGTTATTGCAATCCTTAACGGGAGCGTTTCAATAAACTGATTGAAAATAGTTTTGCATTTACCTTTTTAGTAAAAGGCGAGCTTTTAAGCCTGAGAAATCACCCCGTAAATGCACACGTTTAATTGGACATGTGTTAATATGTATGGTTACACAGTATTAAAAGACAGTGAACAACGTCAGTTACCTTTCTTCCCGCGTTTGATAAAAGGTGAGCTTTTAAGCCTGAGAAATCACCCCGTAAATGCACACGTTTAATTGCACATGTGTTAATATGTATGCTCACACAGTATTAAAAGACAGTCAAAAATTAACGTAACTTACCTTCGTTCCCGCGTGTGACTCGTGCTGTAAATGTCTTCCTTGTTTTTAGTTCACGTGATTACGTAGGAGGCGTGATGACGCGATACGTGACTCCGCCTCCTCCATTACAGTGTATGGACAAAAAATATGTTCCAGTTATGACCATTACGCTTTGAATTTCGAAATGAAACCTGCCTAACTTTTGTAAGTAAGCTGTAAGGAATGAGCCTGCCAAATTTCAGCCTTCCACCTACACGGGAAGTTGGAGAATTAGTGATGAGTGAGTCAGTGAGTGAGTCAGTCAGTCAGTGAGGGCTTTGCCTTTTATTATTATAGATATATATATGTATGTGTATATGTATATGTATATATATATATATATATATATATATATATATTTGCAGCTGGAGATCCACGAAGGGAGAAAAAAGAATCACGTATCATGAAATAGTTTTTTTTTTTTTTTTTTTTTTTTTATTCCTGAGCTTTCAACCCCTATCAGGTCTTGTATGGTTTATTTATTGTGTACATGTTCTTCTTAAGTTGGCATATGCTGGATTTATGTCCAAGTGTCTGTTGATGGCGTTTTCATCTGATAGCCAAGACTCGGCCAACTCCCTGGCACTTTTAGTACTGGCCTTAAATTTTACTTTTACGTTGTCCCAGTTGAATGTGTGTCCTGTCGATTTAGTATGTGCATATATCAAAGATAGTGCGTCCTTTCTTCTGACGGCGTTGCGATGTTCCTGTATATATGTATATGTATGTATGTGTATATGTATGTGTATATATATATATATATATATATATATATATATATATATATATATATATATATATATATATATATATATATATATATATATATATACACACAGTGGGGCAAAAAAGTATTTAGTCAGCCACCAATTGTGCAAGTTCTCCCACTTAAAAAGATGAGAGAGGCCTGTAATTTTCATCATAGGTATACCTCAACTATGAGAGACAAAATGAGAAAAAAAAAATCCAGAAAATCACATTGTCTGATTTTTGAAGAATTTATTTGCAAATTATGGTGGAAAAAAGTATTTGGTCAATAACAAAAGTTCATCTCAATACTTTGTTATATACCCTTTGTTGGCAATGACAGAGGTCAAACGTTTTCTGTAAGTCTTCACAAGGTTTTCACACACTGTTGCTGGTATTTTGGCCCATTCCTCCATGCAGATCTCCTCTAGAGCAGTGATGTTTTGGGGCTGTCGCTGGGCAACACGGACTTTCAACTCCCTCCAGATGTCTTTTATATTGATAACGAGTTCAAACAGGTGCCATTAATACAGGTAACGAGTGGAGGACAGCGGAGCCTCTTACAGAAGAAGTTACAGGTCAGAAATCTTGGTTGTTTGTAGGTGAAAAAATACTTATTTTCCACCATAATTTGCAAATAAATTCTTGAAAAATCAGACAATGTGATTTTCTGGATTTTTTTTCTAATTTTGTCTCTCATAGTTGAGGTATACCTATGATGAAAATTACAGGCCTCTCTCATCTTTTTAAGTGGGAGAACTTGCACAATTGGTGGCTGACTAAATACTTTTTTGCCCCACTGTATATATGTATGTATGTGTATATGTATGTGTGTATATATATGTGTGTGTGTATATATAGGAATATAGGTATATATGTATATACAGTGGTGTGAAAAACTATTTGCCCCCTTCCTGATTTCTTATTCTTTTGCATGTTTGTCACACAAAATGTTTCTGATCATCAAACACATTTAACCATTAGTCAAATATAACACAAGTAAACACAAAATGCAGTTTGTAAATGGTGGTTTTTATTATTTAGGGAGAAAAAAAAATCCAAACCTACATGGCCCTGTGTGAAAAAGTAATTGCCCCCTGAACCTAATAACTGGTTGGGCCACCCTTAGCAGCAATAACTGCAATCAAGCGTTTGCGATAACTTGCAATGAGTCTATTACAGCGCTCTGGAGGAATTTTGGCCCACTCATCTTTGCAAAATTGTTGTAATTCAGCTTTATTTGAGGGTTTTCTAGCATGAACCGCCTTTTTAAGGTCATGCCATAGCATCTCAATTGGATTCAGGTCAGGACTTTGACTAGGCCACTCCAAAGTCTTCATTTTGTTTTTCTTCAGCCATTCAGAGGTGGATTTGCTGGTGTGTTTTGGGTCATTGTCCTGTTGCAGCACCCAAGATCGCCTCAGCTTGAGTTGACGAACAGATGGCCGGACATTCTCCTTCAGGATTTTTTGGTAGACAGTAGAATTCATGGTTCCATCTATCACAGCAAGCCTTCCAGGTCCTGAAGCAGCAAAACAACCCCAGACCATCACACTACCACCACCATATTTTACTGTTGGTATGATGTTCTTTTTCTGAAATGCTGTGTTCCTTTTACGCCAGATGTAACGGGACATTTGCCTTCCAAAAAGTTCAACTTTTGTCTCATCAGTCCACAAGGTATTTTCCCAAAAGTCTTGGCAATCATTGAGATGTTTCTTAGCAAAATTGAGACGAGCCCTAATGTTCTTTTTGCTTAACAGTGGTTTGCGTCTTGGAAATCTGCCATGCAGGCCGTTTTTGCCCAGTCTCTTTCTTATGGTGGAGTCGTGAACACTGACCTTAATTGAGGCAAGTGAGGCCTGCAGTTCTTTAGACGTTGTCCTGGGGTCTTTTGTGACCTCTCGGATGAGTCGTCTCTGCGCTCTTGGGGTAATTTTGGTCGGCCGGCCACTCCTGGGAAGGTTCACCACTGTTCCATGTTTTTGCCATTTGTGGATAATGGCTCTCACTGTGGTTCGCTGGAGTCCCAAAGCTTTAGAAATGGCTTTATAACCTTTACCAGACTGATAGATCTCAATTACTTCTGTTCTCATTTGTTCCTGAATTTCTTTGGATCTTGGCATGATGTCTAGCTTTTGAGGTGCTTTTGGTCTACTTCTCTGTGTCAGGCAGCTCCTATTTAAGTGATTTCTTGATTGAAACAGGTGTGGCAGTAATCAGGCCTGGGGGTGGCTACGGAAATTGAACTCAGGTGTGATACACCACAGTTAGGTTATTTTTTAACAAGGGGGCAATTACTTTTTCACACAGGGCCATGTAGGTTTGGATTTTTTTTCTCCCTAAATAATAAAAACCATCATTTAAAAACTGCATTTTGTGTTTACTTGTGTTATATTTGACTAATGGTTAAATGTGTTTGATGATCAGAAACATTTTGTGTGACAAACATGCAAAAGAATAAGAAATCAGGAAGGGGGCAAATAGTTTTTCACACCACTGTATATATATATATATATATATATATATATGTGTATGTATATAGATTCAGCGGATTGGAAAATGGATATATGTGTGTGTGTGTGTACATATATATATATATATAATATATATATATATATATAATATAGACCTATTATACACGGAAGTGCTGGGGGGAAGAAGACCAGGGACACCCAGAGTGCTTCCGGGTACGCAGCCGGTACTTCCGCCACACTTGGGAGTGCCGGCAGAAGCTAATCCAGAGGCACCTGAAGCACATCCGGGTGTGTATAAAAGAGGCCACCTCCCTCCATTCGATGTCTTGAGTTGGGAGGAAGAGAGACGGAGCTCGGGAAGAGAGGAGAGGAGAGGAGAGGAGTGGAGGCAGCCTGAAGAGTGGAAAGGGCATTGTTGAGGCCTGGAATTTGGGGAAGTTTTTGGGGTTGTGTGTGTACTTTGTAAATATGGACTTTGTGAATAAATGTGTGCTGGGTGAACCATCGGTGTCTTCCTGTCTGTGTCCAGGCCAGTTTCCACTATACAGTGATCCCTCGCTATATCGCGCTTCACCTTTCGCGGCTTCACTCCATCGCGGATTTTATATGTAAGCATATTTAAATATATATCGTGGATTTTTTGCTGGTTCGCGGATTTCTGCGGACAATGGGTCTTTTAATTTCTGGTACATGCTTCCTCAGTTGGTTTGCCCAGTTGATTTCATACAAGGGACGCTATTGCCAGATGGCTGAGAAGCTAGATTGCTTACTCTTCTCTCTCTCTTGCGCTGACTTTCTCTGATCCTGACGTATGGGGATTGAGCAGGGGGGCTGTTCGCACACCTAGACAATACGGACGCTCGTCTAAAAATGCTGAAAGATTATCTTCACGTTGCTATCTTTTGTGCAGCTGCTTCCTGAAACGACATGCTGCACGGTGCTTCGCATACTTAAAAGCTCGAAGGGCACGTATTGATTTTTGACTGAAAAACAAACTCTGTCTCTCTCTATCTCTCTCTCTCTCCCTGCTCCTGACGGAGGGGGTGTGAGCTGCCGCCTTCAACAGCTTTGTGCCGCGGTGCTTCGCATACTTAAAAGCCAAACAGCCCTATTGATTTGTTTGCTAGAGATTGTTTTCTCTATCTATGTGACATTCTGTGCTCCTGACACGCACTCCTTTGAAGAGGAAGATATGTTTGCATTCTTTTAATTGTGAGACAGAACTGTCATCTCTGTCTTGTCATGGAGCACAGTTTAAACTTTTGAAAAAGAGACAAATGTTTGTTTGCAGTGTTTGAATAACGTTCCTGTCTCTCTACAACCTCCTGTGTTTCTGCGCAAATCTGTGACTCAAGCATGACAATATAGAAATAACCATATAAATATATGGTTTCTACTTCGCGGATTTTCTTATTTCGTGGGTGGCTCTGGAACGCAACCCCCGCGATGGAGGAGGGATTACTGTATATGTATATATATATATATATATATATATATATATATATATTATATAACTAGCTGTGTAAGCCCATGCTGTAAAAAGCCCTGGGTCCTAGAATCTATTGAAATCGTCAGAAAAAAATTGAAATGTAGAAAGTGAACGGAACTACTCTTGGCGTCTCTCTGCTAGGAGGTTTTGTTTTGCCTACATGCTTGCCTCGCTTGTGCATTAGTGGCTAAGCAAGTTTTTGTTTCCTCGGAGGTGGAGCCCTTACACCAATTCTACCTCTAACTTCCAGACCAGGCAAACAGACTTCCATGCGTAGACATTTATATATAAGATATTATACTTGTTATAAATATTGTGATTTACTTAAAAGCTATAAAATTAAATTAATTCCTACAATGGACTTTATTTAAAGCTTGCTTGTACTTTTAAAACTTCAAGGATTTGGATAATTAAGTATCCTAAATTCTGTTTATCCCCAATTGGCTACTGTAAAGAAAGCAAATCTGAAGAAACCTTTGCAATCTATCTGTCGCAACCTTCCTCTTCTCAAGAGAATTCAATTCAGAATTTTTCAGTGATCCAGTCATGCTTATTGACTTTTTTGTTCTGAGGCCACTTTTGTGTTACTTTAGCTATTTGCCACATATGTGGGTTCCATTTCTTGAGTTTGTCTTCTTGGCAGGTTATAGTACTAAATGCCTCCAAACAATATAATTATACCGTCACCATCCTTCATGATTTCAATGAGGAGTTACTGGTTGGGTTATGTTTTCCTTTTGAACCCAAAAGGCATATGTTATTTTTAAAGTGTTTTAAAGTGACCACAAAGGAAAACTAATGTTTTATAGCAAAATGGGTGAATGCTCAACAAAGAAATGCCAGTACTTTAAATGGAAAATGGAAAAAAATATTCTACTTTGACATCATAAAACATCTTGTGAGACATGCAACAAGTAATTGCTCTGTTTGCGCAATTCTTCTGTGCTCTGCCTATTGTGTTACCCTGAAGAAAATATCAAAAACACCATAATTAACTAAAAATACTGGTTGGCTACTAAACTTCTAAAATTCCTCCAAATTAATATTTAGACTCTCTTCCAGCACCTGCTAAAATTTTCCTGGTTTTCTATAGCACCAAAACACTTGGAATTTCCCCATTAGAGTAGGAGGGAGATGCACTGCCATACACATACAGAGATGCATGTACAGTACAGTCAGTGTTCATTCTGGACAAATACCCAGTGTTTGCTGTTACTGTAGCCTATTGTTGTATGTTATGTCTAGCCATCAAAACCACTTGAGTGCTTTTAGTATGAATTTGCTTGTTTGCAGTTGACAAAAGACGCATCATGATCATGAGCGTTTGTTGCTTTGTTTTTTGTTTGTGGGGTAGAAGTAGTATTTTCATGTGCACAGTGAGACTGTTACTAGCCAACTCAAAATTACCAGATTATAAAATGTAAAACAGCACCTGCACAGACAATTATAATTGATATTTAGACACAATTTAAGAAAATATGCAGATATTTCCATGGACTACCATACCAAAACTAATGTAATCTTTTTAAAGTGAGCCTTCCACAAAGTGCATGACCCTCATGTATTTTGATCAGTTGGTTTTTTGTGTTTTCTTTACCATATGCAATAAATGCATCAAACAATTTTGATTTGTTCTTTTCCAACCTAAAAATATGTATAATGGGATGATAGTAAAAGACATGATCTGGTGGGTTTATGGACAGTTTCCCTGCACCTCTTGATTTATTTTTATTTTGTAGCACTAACTGAATGCTAATTTTTGCCCTCTGCAAAACCTTTTTTATCTCCACTGCTGTCACAAAAAAATCTATACCCATGTATGCATAACACGCATTTTTGCTTCTTGCTTTTTCTGTGTTAATTTGCATCATCAAAACTGCATATGATAAGGTACCCTGATTAATTTTTGTAAATTATGCAAGTATTAAATGCCTGAAATAAGCAATGGAAGGAGGAAGAGCATGTTGATATCCAAAAGCAATGTAGTTTATCCTGGCAACGCTGGGTGCAAGGTAGGCACCAACTCTTAAGAGTGCCAGTCCATCTCAATGGCCACTTGAGTACGCACACACACAGAGGTCCATCAGGACATAATTTTTAATCTAAACCATGCAACTTTGGGGATGTGGAAAGAAAATGGCATACAGACATTATTACAGGCATTATAACCAAATTTGGGATGCCAGAGCTGTGAACAGTGTAGCTGCCACTACAGCAATCTGCTGGCCTAATGCTAATCATTATTGCTAAAAATTAGGTTAAAAATGAGCTGAAAATGGTTAGCTCATTCAGTATCTGCATGACATTTGCCAGTCTATATAAGTCTGTGTGGAACATTTGCAGGTATTGTGATTTCCTAATACATTTCAAAAATAAGCATATCAGTTTGATTGACTGGTATCTCTAAATGTCCTCAGTGTAAGTGAATGAATTTGCAAAATGGATGGATGAATTGTGATATTCAAATATAATTCTTTTAAATTATTTGTTCTAGTGTATCAAATGTATAATGAATAAAAATACTTCTAATTGTATGTAATGTGTAAAAATTTAAATCTCTCTGACTTTAAAGATTGATAAATGAATGAACAATTTTCCTTTTAATATTTATTACAGAACATGAATATCCAAAGTTGGACTGAAAGGGCAATAATATTTTTGTGAATTTCACATAACACACATTCCTGCACCATACTACCTATTATGCATCCTGTGCTTTGGAAACTGTATTGATGTTTTAAGATGATTGACCTTCTCTGAGCTGAGTCTTGGATGTCCTATATCCAACCAATCCAACCAATTTTAGGAAACCATTGAATTGCACCATAGGCACAAGTGTTCTCGTAGCTTTGGTGTTCTTACAGTCAATTATTGACTGAAAGTAATGATTAAGTTCAACCTCGGAAATGTTACATTTTGCTTTTCACCTAGACCATTTCATTTTATGAATATATTATCATTCAAGAATTAACAGGCTAACCAGATGTGTAATTTTAGGGTTAACACCATTCCTTTTTAAACACAGAAATATATAACTATTTTTAAAAACTATTCAGAATTAACAGAGTAACTCTGCAAATGTTTTACAACAGTCCAGAACACCTTAGTACTGAAACTCACAAAAAAATATGAGAAAGTGTTTCTGGATCCTTCTCACAATATACATATTTTTCATCAGTTTCAATGCTAAATCTCTTTTCAACCATTTTAAACAGGGTTCTTTAGTCATACGACATGTTGCAGTTGAACAGGGTTCAATGCCGAATTTTTTGGATAGGAATATATTAGTTTAAGTAACATGTTAATTTGATTGAGTTGTTTTGTTGTGATTAGTTTTTACCCATTATAGGCTACGTCTTTTAAATACCATCTTTTTAAGTAGTTGTTGTTAGAAGATCAAAAATCCATCATCTTTACAATTTTATGACCAGTTATTGAATTGTCATTTTAAATTACCCTTTGAATCTTGTTGCAGGGAGTGTTTTAACTTCTTCCCGTCAAAATTCCTTGTAGTGTTTTAAGTATTAAATCTCTCTCTTCCTGTCATGTTAGTAGATTCAACAACTGTATTTTTTGTTACCGTTTGAATGATTTCTTTGAAAGTTACTATAAATGATAAAGATAAAGTGGAGCTGGAAAAAGGGCAGCACATTCATACCCACGGGGATATTTTAGAGTTCCATCCATCCATTTTCCAACCCGCTGAATCCGAACATAGGGTCACGGGGGTCTGCTGGAGCCAATCCCAGCCAACACAGGTGCCCACTAAAAACTAAATGACACTGGGAAACGAATCATATAAAATGTTCTTAATATCACAACGATGTCCACAAGATGGCTCTGCAGCATAAAGTATAACCTTGTGGTTGCAGCACTGCACTTTAGAATTACCACGTACCGCATGAAACTCTATATAGGTATGGATTGCAGAGTGCAAGAGCTGACGACGTTGAAGTTGGCTAGTTATTTTAGCTGGAAAGTAAACGATTTCCATCTCATAAGTAAAAGATCGGTTTTCTCATGTATTGTAAAAAAAATGATTGACGATTATGACCTTTTGTAGCGATAAGAAGCAGTTCGCTGACATCGTCAATCTTTTCAACTTTTTGGAAATAGCCAAATAATTAAATAAGCGCGGCAAACCAAATTATTGCCAAAGGTTATGATGTCATATTTGTATATTTTAAAAGGATCAGAAAAACTACTGAACACTTACTTCCAGATTTCTGATTTCCAGAACTTCCGGTGCAAAGGTCACGCCTTCCAAGCCGAGCCAAACCATTTTGTTTGAATTTCTGCGCTAGTCGTATATAACGTGAGGAGAGTACAGAGTTTTGATGCTGATTGTGTTAGTTATTGTAACGTGTTTCTTATTTATGCGTATTACAGAATAGACTTTATAATGTTTAGTCTATACGGAACGCCTGTATAGAATTTGTACGCAAATATTGGCGGAAACTTGCATTTGTAAAAGTGAGTGTATCCATTAGTGGCGTCTTGTCCAGGATTTGTTTTTGCCTTGCGCCCTCTGGAAATCAGAAATGTATTATGCGGGGATTAGCACCAGCTCTTACAAGACATAAGCATTTTTTGATTAGTACATGCCCATAATAGCAACAGTAATTAGTCACATTTACCTGTGACTAACCTGCTAAAAGCGCTTCAACCACCACTAATGTATAGCATGCACCTGGATAATGTCAGAGCAGCCGATTTTGCGCCAGTATACTCACTACATATCAGCTGTTAGATTGTGAATGGGTGAGAGAGATAGTTAGAAAGACAGAATGGATAAGGCCATGGTGGGCAATTTATTCAGGACATTGGGGTACACCATACTGTTTTCCATAGATTCCCTAGGGATCTTTCATGGCCACGGGGAGTCAGAACCTTGATTTTACATCACATCTGAAGAGCACCAATTTTTACAGCATAGTGTCCCAGTTACTGCCATGGGACATTAGAAAACACAATGACCATAGGGGATGTGCCTTTGATGCCCTTATCAACACCATTTCCAGGAGCAACACAATCTTTTCCTAAATAGTCTCGATTCCAAGTACTGGGCGAGCCCAAACATGCCTACCTTTAGGTGAAGAAGCTGTTATGAAGTGCCTGTAATATGGCTGCCGAAATACAGTACAAGTACAATAAACACACTGTAAACTCCCTCCGCTTCCTGTCCTTTCCTCTAACTGTCAGTGGATTACTAATTTCTTGACAAACAGGAAACAGCAGTTGAAACGGTGGAAACTCACCTCTAGCTACCATTCAATCAGCATAGGTGTCCCCAAGGGATGTGTGCTCTCCCCACTGCTCTTCTTCCTTTATGCTAATGACTGCACCTCTTGAGGACCCCTCTGTGAAGCCCCTTAAATATCTTGACAACACAAACATCATTGGACTTGTCAGAAATAGTGATGAATATAGAGAAGAGAGGCTGAGCAGCTGGTTTAGATAAAAAAAAATGTAATCCTGTAAAATAACAGAAAATCTTTAATTCTTAAATGAAACTTACTACTTGTTCCCTAGATTCAGTGCCAACACAACTAGTAAAAAGCACAATGGATGTTCTTGCAACACCTATTAGCATTATCAATAGCTCATTATTGCATGGCACAGTACCTGATGCACTGAAAATGCCAGTCATCAAACCATTACTTAAAAAGTCAGGCCTAGACCCACATATCTCTCTCTATTATAAAAAAAAAAAAATCCTGGAAAGCAAAAGCAATGCGACAATACATGATCTTCTCGTAAGTTCTCGGAAGACATTTAAAAGACCCGCGAGACAAAAGAGACTTGCCACGGATCGTCTCGCGGGGACCGTAAACATGAGACTTGGTGCCAAAAGATTGTCCCAGGGCCATAGCAAAAAGTACAGCGGCTGTACAGGCTTTAAAAAGATCAAAGGGCAGTGCAACAGCAGATCCCCGCCCCCCCGACAACGCGAGCAGTGTTATACGTCCTGCAAGAAAGAATTTAACCACGCCCGGGGCCGGAAATAAAGGACAAGTATTGTTTTTACAACGTCACGCAAGACCAGGCAGTGAGTCATCATTTAAAACAAGTCCACAGACATCTAACCTAGCAGTTGTTGGATTGCTTTTGGCAGACAAGCATCATGTGCTCCCAGCTCTTAAAACAACGACATGCGACAAGCAGAAGAGGCAGCTCGCAAGCAACAAACAGACAGCAAATGATCCAAAGGCATATCCTTAGCGTGCGTTCAGTCGCCCCCAACCCTTCACAGCACGAGCAGCATTATTCGTCTGGCAAGAAAGAGATGTAACCACGCATGGGGCCGGAAATAAAGGACAAGTATTGTTTTTACAAAAGTTTTTAAAGTAAAAGTGAAAATAATGCATATGCAACAATTCCCAAGAAAATAACAATCTCTTTAAATTGTAGATTGCCTGCCTAAGGTAAAGTCATCCCTGATGACTGGGGACATGGGAATGAGGGGTCCTTTCATCAGATTAGAGCTATTTCAGATGTGGAATGGCAAAATGGGTGAGGCAGCTTGATGAATGAGGTCTCCAGGATTAAAACAAATCCAAATCATATTATGTGATATCATCTAATGTGAAATTCTACTCCGTACTTCTAGAATTTTTATTTTTATACTGTATTGAGGATTTATTCTGTTCTATGTATTGTACTGTATTGTATTGACCCCCTTCGTTTTGACACCCACTGCACGCCCAACCTACCTGGAAAGGGGTCTCTCTTTGAACTGCCTTTCCCAAGGTTTCTTCAATTTTTTCCCTACAAGGGTTTTTTTTTTTTTTTTGGAGTTTTTTCTGGTCTTCTTAGAGGGTCAAGGCTGGGGGGCTATCAGGAGGCAGGACCTGTTAAAGCCCATTGCGGCACTTCTTGTGTGATTTTGGGCTATACGAAAAATAAATTGTATTGTATTGTATATCTGGCAAACCAAACACGGGGGTGAGCGAGCGAATCAAGCAGGGGGCAGAGCCCCCTAGTACTTAATAATTATCAACCCATATCAAATTTACCCTTTCTCTTTAAAATACTTGAAAAAGTAATTGCCAATCAGCTTCAGTCACACCTTATGTATTACAGTACAAATTATTTGAGAAATTCCAGTCTGGTTTCCGCACTTGTCATAGTACAGAAACGCGTGTTGTAAATGACATTCTGATATCCTCTGATGAAGGAAACTCCACTGTAATTATGTTGTTAGACTTAAGCACAGCATTTGACACCTCTGAACATTCTATTTTACTACATAGGCCGGAAAATGACATTGGGCTTATAGGCACTCTACTTGCCTGGTTTAGTTCTTATTTATCAAATCGATTCCAGTATGTACAGAAATGTTCTGACAGTACTCCATCATTATGCATAGCTTGGTACTAAGACCTTTACTGTTTTTACTTTACATGCTTCCACTGGGATCTATCGATAGAAGACATAATGTAAATTTACTCTTGTACACAGATGACACCCAGTTATACCTTTCTTTTAAAACAAATGATGTTTCTCTGATGTTGTCTTTAATTAGATGTGTTAGTGAATTAAAGGAGTAAATACATGAGAACTTCTTCTCTTTAAACACAGATTAAACAGAGGTGTTAATTACTGGAGGGATTGATGCTGACCGCAACAATATTTTGTCATCATTTAACTCCATTCGAATCACCATTAGTTTTACTGAATCAGCATGCGATCTAGGCATTATCTTTGACTCTAGCATGTCATTTAAAGTGCATATTACCAAATTGTCCAAACATAGTTATTTCATCTTAAAAATATTGGGAAATGAAGGTGTTTTCTAAATATGTGGGATACTGAGAAATTAATTCATGCATTTATTTCTAGAAGGACTGACTACTGCAATGCGGTGTTCACTGGATGTTCAAATTGTTCTTTATACAGTTTTCAGTTAATTCAAAATGCTGCTGCAAGAATTATTACAGGAACAAGAGAATACGAACATATAATTCCAGTTCTTAAATCCTTACACTGGCTCCCAGTTCGGTTTAGGGCATATTTCAAAATCTTCCTTTTAACATATAAAGCCTTAAATGGCCAAGGTCTGGCTGCCAGTCTGCTTATGATTCCAAGGATTAATAAACTAACACTAGGAGGTTGAGCTTTTAGTTACAGGGCCCCAAAGCTGTGGAATGGTCTGCCTACTACTGTAAGAGATGCCTCTTCAGTCTAAGCCTTTAAATCCCAGCTGAAGACTCACTACTCCAGTATAGCTTACCCAGAGTAGAGCTGCTGATTAACTGTTCATATTGCATCTCTGTTGTTAATCATTAGCAATTAAACATAAGTAATATATTTGTAATTTGTTACTCACCTTCACCTATTCTGTTTCTCTCCTTGGTACTCAAATGTGGCACTTGGTGCCGCTGCCCTACTGCCAAGTTGTTTGCCTGCCTATAGAAAAATCATCTCTGATAAAGGAGCACTGGATTCACTGGGGAAGGGTCCTTTCATCTGATTTGCTGACCCAGCACTGACTCAGCTGTGCAATAGCCAGTGTGGGGGAGGCAGATTTTTGACTGAGGGCTCCAGGACTCTGAACAAATCCGAATCCTCTTATGTGATATAATCTACTCTTGCATTTTGCCCTGTACTAGTGCTTTTAGTATTCTACTATTGTATTATATTTCTGAGGTGGCCATTTGGATCTGTGATCTAGAGAATTACTTGTCTCATGTTCTGTGTATTTTATTATATTTATGTCATTTCTTGACACCCATTGCACGCCCAACCTACCTGGAAAGGGGTCTCTCTCTGAATTGTCTTTTCCAAAATTTCTTCACTTTTTTTTTTGGAGTCAAGGCTGGGGTGCTGTCAAAAAACAAACCCTGTTACAGCCCATTGTAGCACTACTTGTGTTATTTTGGGCCATACAAAAATATAAATTGTATTATTATTATTGTTGTAGTGTGGTCAAGGAGTTAAACATGCTCACAATTGTGTAGATGACAGTGTAATTCAGGAAAATATTACCTCCCCTCTCCATACTTAACTATAATGTGTCAGTTGCAGAAACCTTCATGTTTCTAGGATATATAATGACCCAGGACTTGACATGGATGAAAGAAACAGATTACATCAATAAGGCATAACAACAGATGCACTTCTTGCGACAGTTGAGGCAGTTCAGTCTACCACATTGATGTCTGATTCAGTTCTGCCTAGCAGTCATTGATTGTGTTTTAAGGTCATCTATTACAGTGTGGTTTGGATCTGTAAAGTTAGGTGACAAGTAAAGGCTATAACAAAGAGTCAAGTCTGCCAAACAGATCACTGGCACCAGTTTTCCTGACTTAAACGGTGAAAATCATCACTGACCCATCACATCCAGGTGACAACCTCTTTGAACTTCTCCCGTCTGCCAGGCATTATGGTACAGACAGCGGTTTCTTTCATTTACTTATTTACCTGACACCTTTATACAAGGCAACTTGCAACATTTGATATCTAGTTAGAACTCATGCATGTGCAGTGAGTTGCTCATGGTCACACAGTGTAGTAGTGGGTTATTAACCCAAAATCTCAGGGCATAAAGTCCACAGCATTCACCACTTTACCACACATCATCAAGCGCACAAATGGTTAATTTGGCTGTTCTTGCTCAGTGTGGGTAGCCCCCCCCCCCAATATCTTGAAATATTCTTACATACCTGTACATCTAAAGGAAAAGGAGGAGGACTCGCTCTATATGTGAATACCAGGTGGTGCAACTCTGGACATGTAAACGTAAAAATCTCCACGCGCTGCAGGAACATTGAACTGTTGGCCGTAAGTTTGCGTCCCTATTACTTGCCCAGAGAGTTTGGACACGTCATTGTTGTTATTATATACATCCCTCCTCGGGCGGACATGGAGATAGCGAGTGACATCATCCATTCTGATGTTGCTAAACTGCAAATCCAGCACCCCGAGGCGCTTGTGCTAATCGCTGGAGACTTTAACCATGTGACGCTGGACAAAACATTACCTGCCTTCTCCCAGTGTGTGGATTGTAACACCCGCGGAAATAGGACTATTGACCTACTGTATGCAAACGTTAAAGACGCATACAGCGCCACCCCGCTGCCTGCGGTTGGAAAAGCAGATCATAACCTGGTTCTGCTTCAGCCTCACTACAAACCAAGGTTGAGGGAGCTATCTTCAACCACACGCTAATTCAGGAAGTGGTCCCCTGAGGCAGAGCAGGCTCTGAGAGACTGCTTTGGAACTATGGACTGGGATATCCTGCAGGGATCACATAGTGAGAACATTGAGGAGGTTGTTGACTGCACTACTGACTACATCAACTTCTGTACGGACATTGTAGTTCCAGTAAGAACAGTATGCTGCTATGCTGACAACAAGCCATGGATTACAAGTGACATCAAGGGCCTTTTGAACCAGAAGAAATGTGAATTTCCCCTTGGGATTAATAAAGTATCTATCTATCTATCTATCTATCTATCTATCTATCTATCTATCTATCTATCTATCTATCTAAGAAAAGGGCTTTTAAAGGCGGTGATCAGCATGAGCTCAAGCACATGCAGAAGGAACTCTGAGTCCAACTCAGGGCAGCGAAGGAGCAGTACAGGAGAAAGCTGGAGCAGAAGTTTTAGAATAACAGCATGAAGGAAATGTGGGATGGGATGAAGATCATCACTGGTTGCAGCTCGAAGCGGGTTGCCACCATCGAGAGAGACGTGGAGAGAGCAAACCAGATGAACAGCTTCTTTAACAGGTTTGACCACCCTAACCCACTCTCATCTCGGAGTACTGCACCCTCCACCCATCCTTCTGCTGATACCAGCATAGGAGAGAGTTTCCCCCACCCATAATTACAGCAGCCCAGGTAAGCAGAGAGCTGAGGAGACTTCGTGCCAAAAAAGCAGTGGATCCAGATGGAGTATCGCCAAGAATGCTGAAGGCCTGTGCGTTGGAGCTGGGGAATCCTCTACAATGCATCTTCAACCTGAGCCTGGAACAGGGGAGAGTCCCAAGGCTTTGGATAACACCTTTGGGACTGGGGTGATGCAAGATATCACGTCCTAGTGAGCTGAATTACTTCCGGCCTGTTGCTCTGATGTCACATGTGATGAAGACCATGGAGCGGCTGCTGCTTCACCACCTGAGGCCACAGGTCCGCCATGCCCTCGACCCTCTGCAGTTCACATACCAGGAGAAGGTGGGAGCGGAGGATGCCATCATCTACATGCTACACCGATCCCTCTCTCACTTGGACAGAGGCAGTGATGCTGTAAGAATTATGTTTCTGGACTTCTGTAGCGCCTTCAACACCATCCAACCTCTGCTCCTTAGGGGCAAGCTGACAGAGATGAGAGTAGATTCATACCTGATGGCATGGATCGTGGACTATCTTACAGACAGACCTCCATATGTGTGTCTCGGGAACTGCAGGTCTGACATTGTGGTGAGCAACACAGGAGCACCGCAGGGGACTGTACTTTCTCTGGTCCTGTTCAGCCTGTATACATCGGACTTCCAATACAACTTGGAGTTGTGCCATGTGCAAAAGTTCGCTGACGACACTGCTATCGTGGGCTGCATCAGGACTGGGCAGGAGGAGGAGTATAGGAACCTAATCAAGGACTTTGTTAAATGGTGCAACTCAAACCACCTACACCCGAACACCAGCAAAACCAAGGAGCTGGTGGCGGATTTTAGGAGACCCAGACCCCTCCTGGACCCCGTGATCATCAGAGTTGACTGTGTGCAGAGGGTGCAGACCTATAAATACCTGGGAGTGCAGCTGGGTGATAAATTGGACTGGACTGCCAATACTGATGCTCTGTGCAAGAGAGGACAGAGCCAACTATACTTCCTTAGAAGGCTGGCATCCTTCAACATCTGCAATAACATGCTGCAGATGTTCTATCAGACGGTTGTGGCGAGTGCCCTCTTCTACGCAGTGGTGTACTGGGGAGGTAGCATAAAGAAGAAGGACGCCTCACGCCTGGACAAACTGGTGAGGAAGGCATGCTCTATTGTAGGCATGGAGCTGGACAGTTTGACATCTGTGGCAGAGCGACGGGCGCTGAGCAGGCTCCTGACAATCATGGAGAATCCACTGCATCCACTAAACAGTATCATCTCCAGACGGAGGAGCAGCTTCAGCAACAAACTGCTGTCAATGTCCTGCTCCACTGACAGACTGAGGAGATCGTTTCTCCCCCACACTATGTGACTCTTCAATTCCACCCGGTGGGGTAAACGTTAACATTATACAAAGTTATTGTCTGTTTTACCTGCATTTTTATCATTCTTTAATATTGTTTCTTTATCAGTATGCTGCTGCTGTAGTATGTGAATTTCCCCTTGGGATTAATAAAGTATCTATCTATCTAATGCTTAATTCAGTATTTATTTCAGTATTTTTTGCACTGCCTTGAACTTTGTATGCTCATGTTTACATTCTTTGTCTTATATTTATCTCATGTGTGTACTTCTCAATTGTGTGTATCTCTGTCATATAACTATACTTAAAGAGTCATCAAAAAACCAAAGTTATATTCTTGGCCAATAAATCTGATTCCAATTCTGATTCTGATACAGCTGCCTACAGCTTCATTCTAAGATGATCTCAAGCTCCAGCCTTCCACAAATAGCAAATCTTTCTAGATATATAAAGGGGGAATTGGAACAGACTTATATGAGACTTTTCAGAATAACTATTATTACTGGCAAGTAAATTGTAGTAATATTTAAATTGTTTCATGTTAGTTTGAATGTTCATTTTCATGTATGCACATATGTGTTTCCTGCAGTAACCCTTCAAAGCTAAATTTCACCATTTCAAAAATATTTGCAAATAAATAACTGTTGAAATATAATTACAAAGTACACATTTTGAGAAAAAACTTGTATAAATGATGTATAGGACTACAAAACAATTACATTGTTATACAATTTTCAGAGTTTGATTGGTCATAATTAACAACTTGACAGAGAATGTTTTCATTTGGTTTGCATAGACTCTGAACTTGGATGAACAGACTAATAAAACTGAGCTATGCATTCATAGGGGATTATTACTAAAAGTAACACGATCAAAAACAGTATCTTTAGATAAAACACTGATATAAAACATCAGTGGTAGAATTTATACATTTTCTCCATGTCAGTGTGGGTTTTTCACCAACATGTATATACATGTTAGGTCAGTTGGTGATTCTACATTTTGCCTTTGGTGAACCATGGGAATAGCCATTATAAAGATGAACAGGCAGCATGATTAATGACTATTGGTGAAAGAGCACTTGCACCCACTGCAGGTCACCTATTGGACAAATATTGGAATGGATGATACAGTTATCTGTCTGCTCCTCAAAGCTTATTCTAATGTGGACAAAGTTGACAGCACTATAAGAATTGTATTTTTTGATTTCTCAAATGTCTTCAATACCATCAAACAATCCCGGCTAAAGGGTAAGCTTAGGGATATGGCTCTAAAAAAGAAACTATTGAGGTGTTTGTTAGTTGTAGTTTTAATTGACCTGAAGCGTTTACCAGAGGGGAGTTTTTGGAATAAGTGATGAGCTAGGTGAGATGAGTCCATGGTGATCCTTATGACATGGCTAGTGACAAAAGATGTATACAGGTCTGCCACAGATGGAAGAACACAGCCAATTATTTTCTGAGCAGACCTCACAACACAATGTAATTTATTTTTGAGACAACAATGGAGAATGTGATTACACTTTCAATTACTGCTTTGTAAAATTAGCTGGGAAATATTTAATTTCTGTAGTTGGCGTAAAACGCACAATCACCGCCCTCACTTTTTAGTGATGGAAGTGGTGTTAATGTCCCAGCTGAGAATGTTTGTGGTAGTTGTGCCCAAACATTTGTAGGATTCCATAATATTGACCGCAGAATCCTTCATTTCTAGTGGGAGAGGTTGTAACTGCTGTTTGCAAAAGTCAATGACCATTTCCACTGTCTTTGTGGTATTGAGCACTAGGTTGTTGGAAGTACACCAAAAACAAGACATGACACCTCTTTTCTATAAGGTATTTCATTGCCAATAGAAATTAGACTAATAATGCTGGTGTCATCAGCATACTGTACTTAATGATTTTAACTGAAGGATCAGTGGACCTACAGTCATTGGTGTACAAGACATAAAGTAGGGGTACACCGCCTTGAGGGGAACCTGTGCTAATATGGAGACAATCTAAGAGGTGGGAGCTAATGTGAACATATTGTTTCTGGCTTATCAGAAAACTGTAAATCCATTTACAGATGGAAGAATTCAGTTCAGTCTGTAGAGGATTAGTTAACAACAGTTCAGGAACAATGGTGTTAAAGGCTGAACTGAAGTAAACAAACAGTTTTCTGGCATAAGATCCTTTACAGTCCAGGTTACCCAGCACAAAGTGAAGGCCCATGTTGATGGCATTGTTCACAGAACTATTTCCTCATTATGCAAACTGATGAGGGTCAAGAACAGTAGAAGTAATAGACTTCAGATGGGTTAAAATAAGCTGTTCAAATATTTTCATTAATTAAAAGAGCAGACTCAGTTAAAGGATGAACTGTGGACCTCTGGAAGTAGTAGCAAAGGAGAGAATTAAAACAAAACTGAGTGTCATTTTGAACAATGCTGCACATCCTCTCTGTGACACTGTGCTACTGGGGCACCTTTATACTACCAACGGTAATACACCTTTTTAGTGCCTCAATGCGACTGTTTTAATATAATCAGTCAAGTGAGAAGTTTTTATTTCTTCTTCTTTTTTATAATTCTTTTGTGTCTTTGAGAGATGGTTATTGTTTACTAAGATACAAAACAATTTGGGACAAATAAAGTACTATCTATGTATAAAACAAAAGAAAAAATCATTATTGTGCTTTCAATGAATGGAATGTGGTAAAGGTAACCTTTTTCTGCAGTAACATAGTATGGTGGAGGCTATGCTGTTACGGTAAGGGGAGACTATATGCACATCTCCACTAGATAATTCACAAATTTATCCATTTGTCAATGCCACTGATAACATATTGATCAACACCCTGTTAGTATCATAAGGCTGTGCTGCATTGTACTGATCCTTTAAGTCCTGAGTCTGAGGAGCACTTAAATAAAATAATGCCAGACTGGTATGCAGACCTGGGCATGGAGAGATTCTCAGGTTTTCAGTTTCTTTTTCCCAAGCTAAGCGAGTGAGAGATGTGGTAGCAATGGTGACCTTAGGGCCCCCAAGATTTACACTGCAGTTCCAAATTTCTGGTCCTAACACCTAGTGTTGAAACTTTAACATGTTTGGTTACATGTTGCAGGTCACTGTCTCACCTGCATTTCTAACCCTGCTTAGCCCTTCAATGAAACTCCTAGTTTGACACCCCCATCTGAACCTCTGAGACCAGAAAAGAGTAGGAATCTACACCAAATTAATATTAAAAGACTATAGCTTATGTATTAAAGTACAAAATGAATCACACAAATGAAGGGTTAAAGGCAAAATATAAGTAATAGTAAAAATAATATTTTTACAACAGCTTTGCAACACTTACACAGAGTCAGACCTTCCTTTCTATCTTCAAGATGATCTGTCTTTCTATTTTTTAAATTTTATTCTGCTTATATCAGAAATTCTTGGTTCAAATTGTTCTGATCTTTCTACTTCTTAACTTTTTGTCCCACTCAGGACTTTCCCTTCAGAGACTGCTTAAAACTTGAAATAAACATTTTTTTTCTATCTAAAACCTACAACACATGCATTTTAAGCTTTTCACTTAATGTTTTACAATGAGCACTGTTAAGATTAAAATCTGTTAATATTTTATAGCATAATACTTTAATGACTAATGCAGAAAACTGAATAACCACATAGTTCTAGTTTTCAAGCAAATTTTATCAAGAAAAAAGAAAAATTGCTTAGTTCATATCTTAATAGGGAACTACAGAAAATCTCATAGTTTAAAAGAAAGATGAGATTTCGAAGTGGATTTATAAAATAAATACTGGTATGCCCATTTTTATGTTCAATTCATTTCAGTTGGGTTCTTAGGCCATGCATTTACTTATTGGCCAGAGTGGTCTGTTTTCTTGACACTTGGAGACAGAGGGCCTTGAAGCTACTTGTGATTGATTTGTAACAGCAGTAAATCGTTTTGCCGTTCATTCATCATTAAGTAAAATTTTTCGTTTTTAACATATTTTGTGAAAGAGAAATAAGCAATTTTCAGCAATTATTGCCCAAAATATAATGAATGTTGCAAGTTTACCTAGCTGGGGGGACTAGTCAGGTGACATTACATGTTCATGAAGAGTTTGCTGAAGGCAGGCTTAAGGGAAATCAGAATTAGATGTGTGTACTGATCTATGAGTCTGCTGTGCCAGTGATTCTTTAAATAACAGTAATTGTCAAAACTCCCAACTCACACACATAATTAAAGTCAAAAATGATCAACATTCAAGTAGTGCATTTAGAGTACTGCTGTCCATAATGTACACTGTCTCTTCTTATAGAACTTGGCTTTGATCATGTTGTTGCTCAGTAAATTAATCAAATATACAGTTGACATTTTATTGATACTGAGCAAAATAATCTTGGCTTCATCTGGACATGTGACTGTGAAAGAGTGTGAGACAAATAAGAACAAATAGGAACAATTGACTTGGGATTTTGAAGTTGTCAGACCATGTGCTGAAATTCTAAATGAGGCTGATAACCAGTGCCTCTGTTGTAGAAAAATATTGTCTCATTAATAGCATTTGTGATATAATACAGAGTGGGAAAATTCAGCCTTTTTCCCTTTAAATCAGTGAGAAACTGAAAGTACTGTAAGTCCAAATGTGTGCAACGCTCAGATACATTTTTTGCCTCACCTTATGTGTATAAGAGATAATAAAGAGATAATAAAATAAAAAACTTAATAAAATAAAGATGGTCTGTTGCACAGATCAACTGATGAGTTAAATGCTAGTCAGACAGGGAAACAAATGTGATATATGATGACACCTTCAGATCAAGCTTTTACATTTTATTCACTCACCATGTCAAAGAAAATGTGTTTTTAACAATGCAGATTAAAGTCAAATATGGTAGATAAGGACAATAACAAAAAATCTGACTAGAGTCAAGTGTGTCGGTGAAAGAGTTAAACGTGTGATAGTTAAGGGAAAAACCTCTGCCATGCCCCCCCTTTCCTTGTTGCCCTAAGCACATGCTTATTTTGCTTAATAGTTAATCCAGGGCTATCTAATGCTTGCTATGTCCCTGCAACTGAGAGCAGTGGTTTGTCCCATGAGTATAGTAGAAACACTGTTAGAGGTTCTATATTTATATTAGTCCAATATGTGCATTTTGCATGAAAACAGAGTTTAATAGATAATTTAGTAAAAATACAATATTTGAAATTGCCCCATGGGGTGGATATTGCCCTTTGGGCCAGACTGTGACTCATAGAATTGTATTATATTCTCTGGTATTCTTCATTAAGCTGAAATCAAACAAATCACCAGGACCAGATAATATTTACGCTTGAGTTCTTAAGGAGGCTAGCGAGTACATATATAAACCCTTGACATATATTTTTAGGAAATCACTGCATACTGGAGAGATTCCAAAGGACTGGAAAATGGCAAATATCATCCCATTATATAAAAAGGGTGACAGGGCGGATCCAAACAACTATAGGCCAGTAAGCTTAACATGCATCACAGGAAAATTAATGGAAGGAATTATTAAGGATAAGATGGAGCAACACCTGACAAGAACAGGAGTTATTCTGAACAGTCAGCATGGGTTCAGAAGAGGGAGGTTGTGTTTTACTAACATGCTGGAATTCTATGAGGAGGCAACAAAAGGATACGATCAAGGTGGAACATATGATATTATTTATCTGGAATTTCAGAAAGCATTTGATAAGGTGCCACGAAAGAGGTTGGGCATCAAATTAAAAGAAGTGGGAGTTCAGGGTGTTGTTTTTAGATGGGTGCAGAATTGGCTCAGACACAGGAAGCAGAGAGTGATGGTGCGAGGAACCTCATCAGAACTGGCCAATGTTAAGAGTGGTGTTCCACAGGGGTCAGTGCTAGGGCCGCTGCTATTTTTAATATATATAAATGATTTAGATAGGAATAAGTAACAAGCTGGTTAAGTTTGCAGATGATACCAAGATAGGTGGATTAGCAGATAATTTAGAATCTGTTATATCATTACAGAAGGACTTGGATAGCATACAGGCTTGGGCAGATTTGTGGCAGATGAAATTTAATGTCAGTAAATGTAAAGTATTACACATAGGAAGTAAAAATGTAGCCTTTAAGAAGGCTAACAGAATGTTAGGGTATATATAGTGTGGAGTACTAGTCCAAGGAGGTTTTGCTCAACCTTTATAATGCACTGGTGAGGCCTCATCTTGAGTACTGTGTGCAGTTTCGGTCTCCAGGCTACAAAAAGGACATAGCAGCACTAAAAAAGGTCCAGAGAAGAGCGACTAGGCTGATTCCAGGGCTACAGGGGTTAAATTATGAGGAAAGATTAAGAGCTGAGCCTATACAGTTTAAGCAAAAGAAGAATAAGAGGTGACATGATTGAAGTGTTTAAAATTATGAAGGGATTTAGTACAGTGGATCGATACTGTTATTTTAAAATGAGTTCATCAAGAACACGGGGACACAGTTGGAAACTTGTTAAGGGTAAATTTCGCACAAACTTTAGGAAGTTTTTCTTTACACAAAGAACGATAGACACTTGGAATAAGCTACCAAGTAGTGTGGTAGACAGTAAGGCGTTGAGGACTTTTAAAACTCAACTTGATGTTTTTTTGGAAGAAATAAGTGGATAGGACTGGCGAGCTTTGTTGGGCTGAATGGCCTGTTCTCGTCTAGAGTGTTCTAATGTTCTAATGTACACAATCAAAAAAAATAGGAACTCAGTTTCACAATTAATTATTATAGTATTATAGCTTTTATTCATTTGCAGAGAAACTTTAAATACAATGTTTATATTGCTCAACCTTCTTCAGGTGAAATAGACTAAACCATGTGTTACTATTACTCATATATAGGCATAGTTACATTTTTAGGATCATTGCCAATTTTATGCATAGAAAATTGTACAAATACAGTGATCACTCTTATTAATGTGTACTTAGGCATCGGCATTTAAAATTATTAATGTTTCCATGGCAGAACATAATATTTAAGGGGTAAATAAATAGTTTAAGAAGCTAGTTTTGGCAGGATCTGGTCATTTTGTTTTATTTTTTTTCTGTTTGTAAATATTTTTATTCACCATAATTATTATTATATTTTTGCTTATTGTTTTTGAGAGTGGATTGAAGAAAGAAGGTATGAACAAAGACAGAAGACACGAAAAGGCTGGAAGGATTTACAGGAGTATTTTTTTAAATTTATTTTATGAATCACATTACAATAAGTGAGACACAAAACAAACAAATGTTTGTCACATACATTGTTGTGACCATTGATAAAATATGAAATCACAAAAGAACTTTAGATATTGCAGTTAGACTTAATGTTGACCTTTCTAAAGCAGAGTTCATTAAACAACTAAAATCTCCTGCAATTATAATCTTATAAGAACTCATATTAAAAATTAATATAAGGACTTTGTCCATTAATTATTTATTGTCCAAATGTGGTGCTTTTACATTATACACTGCTCAAAAAATTAAGAGAATTTTTAATCATCACATTAACATCAAGTCAATTAAGCTTCAGGGATATCAATCTGTCCAGTTAGGAAGCATAAGCAATTGTGAATAAACTTTACCTGGTTTTGTGCAATTGAAAGTGACAACACGTGTACTAGAAAGACAGCCCTCAATAAGGGAACGGTACTGTAGGTGGTGGCCACAGATAATTGCACTCTTCTTATCTTTAGTGATTCTTCTCTAATTTTGCATTTTGCTAGTGCCTTTGTCACTACAAGTAGCATGAGCCATGCCTGCGGCTGATTCAGGTTGCACAGGTAGTCCAGCTCCTTCAGGATGGCACATCCATTCATGCAGTCACAAAAAAGTTTGTGTCTCCCAGCACAGTCTCAAGAACATGGAGGAGATACCAGGAAATGGGCCATTGCATAAGGAGAGTTGGACTGAGCTGTAAAAGGTCATCAACCCATCAGCAGGACTGGTATTTGCTCATTTGTGTTAGGAGGAACAGGAGGTTTTCAGTACCTCCAAAGCCCTACAAAATGAAGTCCATCTGGCTACTGGTGTACATGTTTCTGACCAAACTGTCAGGACCCAAAGTCCTCTACTGGGGTCTGTGCTCACAGCCTGTCACTGTGCAGCTCCATTGGCATTCACCAGAGGATACCACAGTTGACAGCTCTACCACTGGTTCTCCATTCTCATCACAGATGAGAGCAGGTTCACACTTGAGCATATGTGAGAGATGTGAAAGAGTCTCGAGACACCATGGTGCATGTTATGCAGCCTTCAACATCATCCAGCATGACTGGTTTGGCAGTGGGTCAGTTATGGTCTGGGGAGGCATATTCTTAGAGGGTCGCTCAGACCTCCATGTTCTAGGTAACTGTACCCTGACTGCTGCTAAGTACCAGGACGAACTCCTCTGAGCCACTGTCAGACCTTAAACTGGTATAAAGGGCCCTGGGTTCCTCCAGGTGCAGGACAATACCCAGCCTCATGTGGCCAGAGTGTGTAGACAGTTCCTGGATGACAAACACATTGATGCCACTGACTGGCCTGCAAGTTCACCACCCCTGAATCCAAATGAGAACCTCTGGGACGTTATGTATAGGTGCATATGACACCGTCACGTAGCATCAAAGACTGTTCAAAAGATTACTGATGCTCTGATCTAGGTCTAGAAGGAGATCCCCCAGGACACCATCTGCTATCTCATCAGGAGCATTTCCAGATGTTGTTGGAAGTGCATACATTCATGTGGGTGCCATACACACTTCTGATTCACATTATGAGTTGCCGTGATGAAATTTACACAAGTTAGATCAGCCTGTGATTTTAATTTTTGACTTGACTTGGTGATTTTGATTTCCATTGACTGTTGTTACATCATTTTGTTCTCAATGAAATACATAGTATTACTCAGTAAAGATTTTCCAGGTCAACATTTCATTCATCAAGATCCAATGTGTGATTTAAGCATTCCCTTAATTTTTTTGAGCAATGTGTTAGCTGGAATTAATTTACTTTTATTCAGTTTATCCACCACCATAACACAGCATCCTTCAGAGTCCGAAATTATCATAGCAGCTAATATGTGGATTGCTTCATGAATCAAAATCCCCCCTTTGAAGAGTTTTATGTTAAATGTTTAGTGAGTCATTCAGTTTTAGAGTAGCGAATGAAGCAAGTATACATTTACCTTGCTCTGTTCACTTTGATTTAGGCAACTTTAAACTGTTGTGATTGATCAGAAGGAGTGACATACATGTAAACTGCATCAAGTTTGAAATGGTCCTTGATCCTGACAACACTGTAAGGTTCTGAAATATTGTGCAAGTCATTTTCCTGTTTCCCATATGGACATTACAGAACACTGGCTACAAGTCAGCAGACCTGCTGTCTGATATTTAAAAGTGTCACAAGAATTTACAGGAGACATAAAAAGGTTTGGGCAACCACCTGTATATTATGCCCTGGTTGCAAAGGGTTGGATATTGTGGAGTTGTGTCTGGTTCAAAGTCCAAAAGAGAACTGATGACATGTGGCAAAGATGGCGGCTTTAAAGGTCTGGACAGGAAGTGGTGGAAGGTGGAACCGGAAGTGACATCATCATGGGGTGCAACTGGAAGTAGCTTAGATTGGGCAGGAAGTGACATCATCATGGGATGGAAGCGAAAAGTGATGTCATCACAGGTGACTGAACCAGAAGTGACCTCGTCTGGGCAGGAAGTGATGTCATCATGGGCGTCAGAAACTTGTGTAATTTCCCGTGAATGGTTTGCAGAGGATTGAGAGAAAAAGTCAGTGCACCTCGCCACCCCCTAGTCAGACATGGAATTGTCACTATTCAAGCCCTTTAGCTGCCTCCTATGCGCAAGTGTGTGACAACAGATATTTTGAAGACAAATTATACAGCAACTCTTTTTTTTATTTTTACAACACAATATCCCAAGATTGGGAGTGTGGCTGTGAATTTTGTAAAGGGAGATATGGACAAAATGCTTGAATAGTATAAGTAGTCATCAGTAGATATTGTAAGTAGGTTTAGCAAACGTTTTTCTGATGAAAGAATTCTCCATAATACAAAAATTGTTATGCTGAGTAAGTCTTAGGGCGAAAAGTGTATTGATTTCTTGGTCCTCTGCTTGGGGTGATTAATATTGTAGGGTATGCTTTGGTCTTGACAGAGAGAGTCTGCCAAGAACTTGAAAAAGATATCAACCATTGAAAATAAAAAAAACTTTCATTTGGGATGCATCATTACAGAAGCTGTTTCACCATTACATTGGTGACATAATTTGAGAAACAATGAAAGAGATTTAAAGTAGTAGTTGTGGCTGGGATGGTAGAACTTTGTTTGTGGGTTTGTAATAAGCAGATGTTTTACTGTTAGAGAGTGATCAGGATGAAAGCCAGACTTAAAATTCTCATAAATACTGATTTTTTTAAAAGGTTTTCTCTAAAACTTAAGAAAGAATAGATAACAATTTTAAGAATTTTCAGATCTGGATCCGTCACATATGACAGTGCAAACACTAAACAACTAACTGCTTTAGCACTTTTTAAGTCTATGAATGACCATCATTAGGAATATCTTAGAAAGAAAACATCTAGAAAAAAAATTGACGAATTGCTGTACATAGTGTTGTGTTTCACAAAAAAATAAAACTTACATTGTTATGAATTTTTGATACAATATAATACTAACATGATGCCACAATAACTGGCTTCAAAAAATAGAACAATCTGGAACAAAAGCCTCCTATCACTGCGATCTCTAATTAGCCCAACTGGCCAGCCATGCTTTAGTGGGCGAAGAGACTGATTGAGATTTGCTATATATTCCAGTTTTAACAATACAAATATATTGTATATCAACACATTTTCAAGCTGTGTCAGAGTACTAAACTGAATTCAAACAGCCATATAAAATAAATTTCACGTTTAGTAAAGATGTACTGTAACAGTGTCACTGTCTAAACTTGCCGTATACAATGCAGTTCATAGCATGTACCATTTCAACAGCTCTTTGCATCGCTGCTGTTCTCTGATGGGCTGATTTGATGCCATTGAGCTGTACTTAACAACCGTCACAAAAAGCCATATTTGTGGCAATTAATTTTTTTATGTCAAGAGAAGCTCAAACTTTAGAAATGTCTGGAGTCACAATGCAGTACTATTCCATTACATACTCCTGTAACTGTATATTTATTATCAACCTAGCTATGATGAAACAGTTCACACAAGGTGTAGAACCAGTGATTTTATCCGATTAATACCGTGAGCGCATTTATTTATACTTGTGTTTATATGCCAGAATATTAGCATGCTTCATTGATTAGCTTTCTTTATGGCTAAGAATATAATCAAACTATAGAAAATATCCATTAATGCTATGCCATTCGATTCAGTGGAGAAACTAGATGAAAAGTCTAAATAAATAGTATTTATTTTGTATACAAAGTCACTGAGTTAGGACATTGCTGACGAGTGCAATTTTGCATTAATCACTGAATAGTGATGCAGGGAATTTGAGTAAAGACTGATGCCACACTTGCTCTTGTTGATTTCATTGCTTCCTTCAGATGAGTTGATTTTGTCATCATTTTGAATCTCCGTGAGGCAGTGTATTTTATATTAAATCCTACTCTTCTTTTCTCAATACTGTACTAGTTGTTTTTGCTATAATTGCTCTTGGAATACGCTACCAAGATCAAGTTTTCCCTACCATTTCTGTTTCATATTCTTCTATTTTTTACTTACTTGTATATTCAAATAAAACTTGTGTAAATTGCCTGTTTTTGCAAGCCGCAGTTTACTTTTACTTTAATCCAGTTAAAAGTTCTAGAAAGGATAGAAAATTAGATAAAATATAACCAAATAGAAAGGTGAAGGATCATATTTTCATCTCTTGGACAGCTTTGCCAAACCTGATGGCAGCAATATTTTAGTAAGAATGGCTGATAGTATGCTATATTCAATTAGCACATTTAAGGCTTTTAAAACTTCCATTATTTGGAACAACAATTGTTCTGGGCTTATTTGTCATTCTTACACTTTCAAAAGTAGTTCATAAGAAGACATAAAAATTACTGCTTGTGTAAATGCCAAGGAGATATCTAATCATAGTATAAATGAATGCTGCTGAAGACATTTGTTTGGCTGTGAATTAAGACATGGTTACAGAATGTGGAGGGTTTGCCAGGAGGGCCTCTGTCACCTTGAATACTGCATGCACTGTCTTGAATAGATCCTTTGTGAAACATTTGTGTGTGCACTTGGGGTTATCTCGTTTAAATTAAAACAATTAAATATCAACTTAAATTCAAAAATATGAGTAAATATAGACCTGATCAAATTTTACTGAATGTTTCTTCACCTCAGGAGTCAACCATATATTTTTTTGTGATGAGAAGTGTGTCACTAGCCACTCAAAATGGTGAGTTTAGCTTATCCAAATGTCATGTCATAATTTGCACAATGATTTTAAGGGAAAGCAACAACAACAACATTTATTTGTATAGCATGTTTTCATACAAATGATGTAGTTCAAAGTGCTTCCAAGATGAAGAAAGAAAAAAGAAAAAAGAAAGGCATTACTAATTAACAAAGAATAAAGTAAGGTCAGATGGCCAGGGAGGAGAGGCAAAACAAACAAAAAAAAAACAACTCCAGAGGGCTTGGAGAAAAAAACAAAATCTGCAGGGGTTCCAAGGCCTTGAGACCACCCATCCCCACTAGGCATTCTACCCGACATAAATGATCTAAATCAGTCCTCATGGTTTTCAGGCTTCACGTGGAAGAATTGGATGATTGGTCATGTGGACCTCTGGCCTTCAATCCATCAATGTAGTGTTTGCTAGGAAAGTCTGTTAACCAGTAGATTTATAACTGTTTATTTAGATGAGATAGCTTTTAGCTAGAGGGCACCTAAAATCTGGAATGGTCTGCATACCAGTAAAGAGGTGTTCCATCATTCTCTAAATTTAGATAAAAAATTTAATTTAGATGTTATTTTAGAAAGGCACAGCCCTGTAAGAGTTGCCACTGTTTCTTTCATATTATTCACTCACATTGCTAATTAATTAATTAAAGTAATAGCTTTTGATTTACCATTACTAAGAAATATCCATTTTCTTTCTCTTCTATATACTGTATCTGTAGTCTCCTTTAGACTGGATGGAATATCATGTAAGATGAACCTGTTTCCAGATGTCTTTATCCAAAAGAAATTGCTGCCCTTTGCTTGCAGAATGTTGCTTTTCACAATGTGGGTGCTCTGGAGTTGTTGGAATTTGGCCTTTAAACCACCCTGTTTCAAGTATTTAGTAGATGCACATTTGGCAGCAATTAAAAACTCGGTGTGGACAAGTCTCTATCAACTTTGCACATCAGAACACTGCACTTTTCCCATCTTTTTGCAGAATCTTCTCAAGTTCTGTCAGGTTACATGGGGATCGTGAGTGAACAGCTTTTTTTGTGAGTGAACAGCTTTTTTTAAGTCCAGCCATGAATTCTCAATTGCATTGAAACCTGGACTGTGGATATTTACATTTTTGTTTTAAAGCTATTCCGGTGTAGCTTTATTCTTGGGGTTGTTTTCATGCAATACATTTTCCCCTTGGGGTTTTTTTTTGTAGTCTGCATCAGGTTTTATTTCAGGGAAAGAGCACTACAAATACAATGTTTACTCTGAGGGTGTTGATGGAGAAGTATAGAGAAGGCCAGAAGGAGTTGAATTGAATCTTTGTGGACTTCAAGAAAGCATATGACAGGGTGCCTAGAGAGGAGTTGTGGTATTGTATGAGGAAGTCGGGAGTGGCAGAGAAGTATGTAAAAGTGGTACAGGATATATACAAGGGAAGGGTTACAGTGGTAAGGTCTGCAAGACGGTAGTGAGACCAGCTATGTTATATGGTTTGGAGACTTTGGTGCTGACAAAATGACAGGAGACATAGCTGGAGGTGGCAGAGTTAAAGATGTTAAGATTTGCACTGGTTGTGACGAGGATGGATAGGATTAGGAAAGAGTACATTAGAGGGTCAGCTCAGGTTTGACTATTTGGAGGCAAAGCCAGAGAGGCAAGACTGTGTTGGTTTGAACATGTGCAGAGGAGAGATGCTGGGTATATTGGGAGAAGCATGTTAAGGATGGAGTTTCCAGGTAAGAAGAAAAGAGAAAAGCTTAAGAGGAGGTTTATGGATGTGGTGAGAGAGGATATACAGATGGTGGGTGTGATAAAGCAAGATGCAAAAGACAGGAAAATATGGAAAAAGATGATCCATTGTGGCGACCCCTAATGGGAACAGCTGAAAGATAAAGAAGAAGACATCAGGTTTTCCTGCAGGATGTCTCTATATTTTGCTGAATACTTTTTATCATCTACTCTCACAATCCTTTCAGGGCTTGCTGCACAGATGCTTCCCTAATATCATGTGTCATGGTGGGATTAGTATGTATAGTGTTTGGCTTGCAACACTCATGATATTTAGTCTGATGGCCAAAAAGCTCAAGTTAGGTGTGTCATATTAAAGTAAGTGAATGCTTAAAAATGATCAATTGTTTTGCTTTTTATATTTATAATTAATTTAGACCTCTTTGCAGAGTTTGTATTCAGTTTGACATTAAAATGCTTTTTTAGTTTATCACTGACAAAAATTCCTAATTAAATCCACTGCAATTCAGTGTTGTATAGGAATAAAATATGAAAATATCTAAGAAGGTGAATGCTTATTATAGGTATATACTGTATATATATATTTACCGATCAGCCACAACATTATAACCACTGGCGGATGAAGTGAATACGGTGGTTATTTCGTTACAATGGCATTTGTCGAGGGGTGGGACATATTAGGCAATAAGTACACAATCAGATCTTGAAATAGATGTGTTGGCAGCAGGAAATCCAGATCAGCCTGAGTGTCCATATTGGTCCCTGTCCACTGCTGAAAGCACGTACAATGGGCAGGTGAGCATCAGAAACTGGTCCATGGAGCAATGGATGCACCTTGGAAAGATTGCAAGCCATTGGAAGCATTGTGATGCTCCGACAATGCTCTATTGGGAATACATGGGTCATGATATTCTTGTGGATGTTACTTTGACATACACCACCTACCTAAAGATTGTTGCAGACCTTGTACATCCCTTCATGGCAACAGTATTCCCTGATGTCAAGGGCCTCTATCATCAGGATAATGCACATTGCCACAATGTAAAAACTGTTCAGGAGTGATTTGAGGAACATAACAGAGTTCAAGATGTTGACTTGGCCTCCAAATTCCGCAGCTCTCAGTCTGATTGAGCATCAGTCAAATGTGCTGGAAAAAAATCTATGGAGGCCCAATTTTACAACTTAAGGGATTTAAAGGATCTGCTGTTAACATCTTGGAGCCAGATACCATGATGCCTTCAGAGGTCTTGTGGAGTCCATGTCTCAATGGGTCAGAGCACATTAAGGGGAACCTTAACAATATTAGGCATGTGTATTTAATGTTGTGTGTGTGTATGTATATGTATATGCACTGTATATTCTCATGGATAATTCCATGCCGGACCAGGGTGTGGCAGAGTGCACTGATCCTTCCTCTTTTTCATCTGCAGACCAACTATGGGAAATTATGCCTGGACTTGATGACGTCACTTCTGGTTCAGGCCCCTAAGACATCACTTTCAGTTCCTGCCAGAATAACGTCATTTCCCCTGTCTGACTTTAACATCGCCATGTTTGTCTGTCTGAACTGTTCTGTTTTTGGATTGAAGTCCATCAAGACCTTTACATTTTGAACCAAACCGTCATATTTGACAGCCTATTTCAAGTACACGGATGACTGCCACCAAACTTTTTCCTGTGTTGCTTGAATCATTTCACAATATGTATATACAGTATATAATAGATAGAAATGGAAAAAAACAACACTCAGTGATGAACTGAAATTTCAACCTTCATTGCTGAAATAAAAATAAACAAATGACAATAACAAAAGGCAAATCCATACTTTAGAAGACAGTAGAATAATAAAAACTGAAAATGAATATATCTTAAAGTTCTTCAGTATCTTGTGTGTTTGCCTCCTGCAGTCACTATTGCTTGACACTTTTGGCATACAGAACCAATGAGCATTTGAACCTGCAAATGAAGAATATTACCCAGTTTTTCTCAATGGGCCTGACAAAGTTCCTAGACATTGGCAGAGGGTCATGTTTCCAGATGTTGAAGTGTTGCCAACCAAGGCTTTCCTAAGGTGTATTATGAGATTATGGTCAGGAGAGAAGCTGGGCCGGTTCTAGACAGGCATATATGAGGGGGCAGACAGAAATGTGAATGGGGCACATGGTGGGGTGGTGGTGGGGGTGGGGGTGGGGGTGCTCTGGGTAACTGTTTTTGTCATGTAATTGGATTGCACTTTGTCAGGCCTCTTCCCTAAGACCTGTCCAACTTGGGTGTCCCACCTGAAGGCAAAGCTTCTGCTGGTGTAGCTCTTAGGGTCACTGAGACACGCAAACCCCCTGACCCCGATAAGGTGGCAATCCCTCAGGACGAAAACTAAAAAATAAAACAACAAAAAATAAAATAAAATATTTCTCATCAGATTATATCAACTAAAAACATGACATTTACCTTAATTGGATGGCCTATATCAAATATATTCGAACCTACAATAACACTTCTCACTATTGCCAATATTTACAAAACTAAAAAGGGTAGGCCAGGCTATAAAAAAAATCAATTCACCAAGTCTTGAAAAATAAAACTGAAAAATAGAATAAAAAAATAAAATAAAGAATAAAATAAAATATCCATCCAGATGTTTACAACCAACAACATAAAATTTATCTTAATTGGATGGCTTAATTCTCAAATAAATTTGCAAAATAAAGTAAGAATAAAATAAGACCTCTCAATATAGCCGATATTTACAAAACTAAAAAGGGTTGGCACAGTAATTAAAAAAAAAACAATTCATCATGTCTTTTCATACAATTCTCAAACTAATTTGTAGAACACAACAGATTTAGAACAGAACATTTTAACTTTTTTCTTCTTTTTTTGTCTTTTTGTCTTGTTTTAAGTTTGTTTGTTTTGCAAGCAACTGAACTCTTTGTTTGCAACTGAACAGCTCCATTCTCCTTTCTCCTCAATCCACTCTACAACAACAGTCTCCTGTTTCCCTTTGCAAAAACTCTTACAAATTCATCCATATCCAAGTTATTTGTTATGGACTTCTCATGGGCCAAGATCACCAAATTCCTCTTTCTTTTATGTAACATGATGCCACGATAGGGGGTTAGGACCCATGACAAAGTGAAGAAGGAACTCTCACACGATGCTGAAGACACACCAATTACCAGGGCTGTTACATACAATTTATGCAACTCAGGAAAGGCTTCCTTGTACTCCTGCAGGAGTTTACACACAGTGGACAGGTCTGTTTCCTTTGAACATTTTTTGAGCAGTATCTGTTTTGCCGGAAGAACTTCATTTTTCAGACTTACAACATCTGCTACAGTGCCAGCCATCACAGCCAGAGGGTGAAACAGGGTGGGATCTAGAAATGCACTAGATTTGGGTGCAAGACTAGATACGGCTCTCATCAGGTCAATATTCTTGTGTGAAAATCTAGTTTCCATTTCTGAAATGGCCCTGTCAAGGATGTTGAGCAGGGATGTTTTCAGAGACTGATGGGTCACCAGAGTCTGTATGGCCCAAAGCTGAGAGCACAACACTTTGACCCAGGTGTTTGCTCATTGTTCTCCTTCGTTTTGTTGGATGTGACTCATCCTCAGCAGGAGATGACACTCCCCAACAGTCATCCTCACGGATGTTTTTTAAGGAGTCCAGTGCTGCACTAACAACCTCAGAAGCACTGCACAGATCAACTGACTGAGACTGTAGAATAGCATTTGCTGATTTCAAGACACCAAGCACCCGCACTAGGAACTTTCTCAAAGAAGTGATGCCTCTTAATTTGGCATAGCAGGCCTGATGCCTCGGTGCACAGGTCAACTGCAGCATCATCATCCTTTATCATCTCAGATAGGATACTAAGGATTTGTTCTTGATTGTCCACAGTGCACCTTGTCACCTCATAGTGGCTTGTCCATCTGATCTCAAGCAGCCTTTTTAGACAAGGTGCATCATGTTTATTGAGCACATAGTGGTGGTGAAAAAAGTTGTAGAGTGAACTAGATAGGCTAAAAAATCTTTTTGCACATGGCTCACTCTGCATGGCATGCACAACCAATAAGTGCAGTTGGTGGTTGTAGCAGTGGATGTATGGGACATATCTGTCAAGCCTCTTTTGGAGCAGAGCTTGTACACCACCTCTAACCTCACTCATCACAGAAGCCCCATCATAACACTGGCTAAGTATACTGTCAGCACTGTAGCCAGCATCAGAAAGGTGTAACAGTATCTCAGAGGTGATGTACTCTGCAACAAGTTGTTGCAAGTCAAGCAACCCAATAAGATGCTCCTCTGGCATGGAATTTCTGACAAACCGTATTATCACAGACACATTTTCCACATTGCACTTTTGAGTCTAAACCCTGCAGAATCAGCACTTTCATATTTTTTCCTGACCTCTCCAAGCACCATGTCAGCCAGTGTTTGGATAATTTCATTCTGGATATTCTTAGATGTGTATTTTCCTTTTTTGGGATACCCTTAGCAATGATAGCTTCTCATCCTTCTCTAAGGTATATTCCATCAGTTTTAGAAAAATACCTGAAGCAATGTCATCATCATTACCCGCTGCATCATGTCTCAGGGTTTCTGCAGTCCCACAGAGCCCCAACTCATTTACACAGAGAAACCTTATAGCACTACCAATACTCTTGACATAGTAATGTTTTTTTTCAAGTTGTGTTTTACCAACCAACATTGAATCCACAGTCCCCCCTGTGGCCTCTCTGCTTTTATGCTCAGTCCAGATGGTTGAAGCATGCACATGGTTGTTGCTGGACACATGCCTCTGTAGCCCCTTGTCTTGATCAAGTACTGCTTTCCAGTTGTTAAAACCAGTTAAGGTAAAAACTACATCCCTCTCATTAACAGTGCTGCCATATTTCCGACAGGGGAAACAGAAGCATGCGTCCCGCACAACAGAGTACTCCTGCCATGGTTGTGTGCGTTACCAGGCAGGATTGAATGATCTTAATGTTGTACCACCAAATACACGTTTGGGGTAACTACCCGGTATTGGCTGGGATGGTGTATTGCCATTTAAGTCACTGGGTAGCTGAGTGGGTTGCTTTGGGGCAGCAATTGTTGGCAGAGGTACAGGAGAAGCAGTGCCTGTTGATGCCACAGGAGTAGACATGCTAGCTGCTGTCTCTGATGTACCAGCAGCAGCATCATTGCTACTGCTATTGGTACAGGCAGGAGCAGCACCACACTTTTTAAAAGCTTGGAAAAAAGGATGCATCTCACAGCATTAACTTTCCCTTTGTGAGCTGCTGGAAGCTGGGGTGGAAAGTGAATAAGCTATACTAAAATCGCTGTGATTACATAAGTATATGAAAAGAGAAAACTGTTGAGTGCAGACTTGAAAGCTGGGGCAGGGCTTTGTGTTGGGTTCTGACAGACATAGATCCTCCAGTCGGCTCTATGCAGCAGACAGGCTCACAGTGCTGCTTGTGGGATCGAGAAAGAAACACTTCTCTATCAGACTGAAACTGTGAGACGAACAATGGACTAGTCCCCCATTGACTGTACAAATATAGATGTATTTTTTAGTTGTTGTTAATTATCTCACAAGTCGCTATGATTTTGACAACAGAGATTTGCGGCTTCCTCAAAGCCTCCCGCTGTTGCGTAGGTCATTTTGCTCTGCCCTGCCTACTGAGAAACCTGACACCGGGTCATTTGCATACTAACAGTGATTGGATGTTTAGCTGGGGAGAGGGTGAGTGGGGGATCTCTGCCGAGTGCTGTGTGAGCCTGCACGCAAACAGACAACGGAGGAAAAACCTATCATCTCATTTGTGCCTTTTCCAGTGGATTTTTTAGCTACTGTAGTAAATCTTGTCCATATTCAGTTTGTGGGTAATCCATTATTTTCTTTCTGAACTTCTAAAAGTTTGATTTAAGGGGGCAGGACGTTTGTTTAAAGGGGCATTGCCCCATCTTGCCCCAGCGTAGAGCCGGCCCCGGAGAGAAGACATTCCAAAGCAGCATCTGTCACCAGCATTTAGCATTGTGCTGTAGTGTCAGAAGAGGTGTGAGCAGGTCTCTGATAGGTCACTTTGCAGTAAGAGCAGCAGCCAGAGTGAAGCCTGTCTTTTTACTATTACAGTTACAGTCATTGTGTCTGACAGCTGATTCAGAAGCAGTATAATGGTAGATATCAAATGATCTCTCAGCTAGGCCAGTCTGATGTTCCAGTCCTACTCTGGACTGGACATTCAAAGATGACTAGATCTGTCCTGCCTGTGTAATGAAACAATTTTTTTCTGATGAAGCAGCTTAAAGCATAGTGTCTAGCAAATCTGGCATATAACTTGCCTGTCTGTACCATTTCAATAGCCTACTCTGCTTATGGTGAAACTGAGGTGTTATGAAATGCACAGACTAAGTGCACACTTTGCCATTCCTGTGCCACCAGTTTTGAATTAAGGCCTTTTTAAAGGTGACCTAATATTGTTGGGTAAAAGTGCACCTAAAAGAGTTTTTGCGTGTATGAAAAGTTGCAACAAATCACTTCACAACCTATACTGCTAGTCAGAGGGCTGAAACAAAACTGAAATGTATTTGTAAAAGCACAAATGTATAATTATAGTGTTCTAATTTCAGAATATTTTGCATTTCTTTCTTCCATTAGTATAATATACATGTTAATATTTTGCATATGTTGCTTGATGCATCTCTGTTTATAGTGCACTTTTTACTAGTAACTACTGTATTTTACACTTAAAAGGAACACAGTTTTATTGCCTTAAAATTGACACCTTAACGATGGTGCAGTGGTTAGTTCTATTGCCATGTTGAACAAGCATCCTGGGTTTGAATCCTGTGGACTGTAGTTATCTGTCATGCCTGCTGAGGTTTTGGTCCATGTACTTCAGTTTTCCTTCCAAATACCTGAAGAAGTGCTGTCAGATTGACTGGGATTCTAAAGTAGCAACATAAAATTGCAGATAAAGTGTGGATGAGTACACCATGTAATGCTCTGGTATCCAGCCCAAGGTTGTTTCCTGCCTTGCATCAAATGATGACAGGATAAGTTATGCCCTTTCTATAATTCAAGTGGATTTGAGAATGTATGTATTAGAGATGGGGAAAGATTCAATATATAAGACTGTTGCAATATTTTTATGGTGAAATATCAATATCACAAGGGCATGTATTCCGTTTTTTGTGTGCACCTTGTACAGATGTGAGAATCTGTGCAACACTGGTAACACTTTGATGCACCATACGCTGAATGAAAAAACTATAGCATTTTACTGGTACATGCAATACAAAATACAGTCCAACATACATTGCGCCACAAAGTTTAGTATTGCTGCAGAGATTCCTTTATCAAGCGCTCTGTTCACACTTAAAATGAGGATTTGGATTTGTTTGTTTTTTACAGTCTTACAGTGAAGAAATAACTCAATAGGAAAATTCAATTTGCAAACAATGTCATATTAATATCAAGTACTCCTGCAAACCACAACTATCCCCCCAACTCCACCTAACTGGAGAACTTGAAGACAGACTTTTACTGAATTTAAAATACACAGACAGATATTAAAGTGATAAAAATTGGTTTGGTGTCTTGAAATCACACATCATATGCATGTTCTTGCAGATGCTTTGTTTGCTCCTGTCAAAGTTCATCTATGTTTGAGCTGCAACAAAGCTCTGTGAGCAAAATGCAAAGACAGTCAATATCCTTACAATAAGAAAAGTAAGTGGATACAAAGCATCACTTAATTTATTTCCTTATGTTTAATTAACATGGAACATTTTTCAGTATTTGAGAACTGAATAGGGTTCAGTATGTTTTGTTTTTGTATGCAAATTTAATAATTATTGAGAAAAAAGGAAAGTTAATGCACAACCTATACTTAATAGCAAGGTACATTTAAGAAGCCCCAGGAATTTCAAACACATATTTGTATATATTCAATAATATTTTAAATATGAAGCATTGTTATCTAAATTATTGGTTGACAGTCTAGGCTGACCTGTTTGATCTGCTGCCACTTCAGCCCTCACTAGGAAAAGCTGTTTCAGAAAATGAAATGAGATGAGGACTGCAACAAACATAAGGGCTCATCTCACTGGAATTCACCAGGACAAAAATCAGTTTATGTACCAAAAGTTATGTGTTATGTACTGTAATTGCATCCTGCCAATCTTACCTTGCAGATTGCTGAGATATTTTGAAATCCTAGTGATGTGTACAAACCTGTCAGTAGGCAATAGCTCTAAAGGAAGAAGTGGCACTATATGTACTGTACACTCCAGAAATGATGGTGTGGCTGTTTCTTGTAAGAGCTCATAAAACTGTAAGTAGTAAGGCAGAATTTATAGATCCCTGGTGGGAAGAAAGCAACAATCTGAAAAAATGACATATTAGATCATTTGGTGTGGAATGAAAACATGTTCATCTTTTCCATAAAGATAGAAAAAATGTAAAGCAATTATTAATGTAACTTCATATAGGGCATGAACATACCCTTTTGTTTTATTTGAATGTATTTCTCCTACAGTTGGTATCTGGCTTACATTTGTTTTGATAAACAAAACCTATAATATGTTTAATCTTTTTTCTTTTGCTTGAGGCTCTGGATAGTGTCAAGTGGTAGCACTTTTACAGTATGCTGTACATGAAATTTCTGCAGAGGAAGGACCACCCAGTTCCAACAGGACACCTGGGTGGTATTTTAGTTTGTTAACTCTGAGAGGTCTAGCTCTGTTCATTTGTTTATTTTAATTATAATTTATAATTACTCTTAAAATATCACACCAACCTGCTGCAAACACATACTGTATGCCAACAAAATTGCCTAGAAAGTCAAAGTAACAGGAGCATCTGCTGAAAGAATGACATTTTCATATGCTAGATACCACAGCTTTGGGCTGTGCCATTTAATGACTTCAAAAGCAGCAAAGAAGCAGCAGTCATACTAACCCCATTATTCATTTTGACAAGCACTCCTTCCCAATTTATAACTGATTTATTAAAGAATCTGACTAAGTATCATTTCTCTAAAATTACACCCTAAGCAGGGTGGCAAGTATTTTAGAAAATGTCCCGGAATCTGTCTGTCTAGTACTGTGAACCCACATCTATCTGCCAAATTCAGATAATGGAAGGAATCTATTTGATTTTTTTTTTTTTTTGCTGTCTCTGTACATTCTTGAGTATCATGGTAAACTCAGGAGTGGCTATGAATTATAAATGAAATGGTCCTTAGTGAACACCTAAGTAATCTTCCTGGAAAAAGGCACCTTAAGCTTCACAGAAAAACCTGATTCTTCTCTGGATCACTGGAGAATATTCAGTTTATGATTAATTAAAATTGAACATGTTTCAAAATCTGAGAACTGAATAGAGTTGAATATGTTTTGTTTGTGTATGAAAATGTAGAAATTACTGAGAAAATAGAAAGTTAAAGCTCCACCTGTACTTCATGGTGACATACACATAAGTAGTCCCAAGAATTTCAAACACATACCGTATCTGTACACTGTATATTAAACAATATTTTAAATATGACACATTCTTATCTAAATTGTTGGTCAACAGTCTAGGCTGACCTGCTTGAACTGCTGCCACTGCAACCCTCACCAGGAAAAGCTATTTCAGAAAATTAGATGATACAAGGACTGCTACAAATGCAAGGGTTCATCTCACTGGAACTCTCCAGGACAAAAATCAACTTATATACCAATATGAACACAGTCCATAAAAGTTACACTACAGAAGTATGTAGCCAGATTAACAATAGTATGGGTAAACCAACTTTCAAGTAATAATGTAGTAGATTTGTAAGATAGTGGAGAGGTAAATTGGTTGAAAAACACACGGCTGTATGTCTCCAGAGGTAGAAAAATGCTTTTTTCCATTCAGGAACTAATGGAAAGTGTGGTAGAAATGAAGCTTGAGAAAAAATAAAGACATGACTATTGCAGTGGCCCAATACCTCCTTTGAGGGTTTCATTGAGAAATATGACTCCTACTTGAACCCAAATATCAACCAACTAAGTGTTCATATGTTTAAAGGAGGAATTATAAAACAATGAATTAGTACTAATGTGTAAGCAGCAGGAATAGTGACAACCAAAATAAATAAAGAGATAGAACAGTAACATCACAGACTCTACTACAGGAGAAACATAGAAGGAACCTCTTTCTTAGAGCAATGATTCTCACACTTTGTTGACTGAGACTGAAGCTGTAGGTTTTCATTGCATAAAATGTTGTAAGTCAAATCTATTCTCTGTTGTTAACTGATTTTTTTTCATTTAATTTGAATAACTCATTATAGTACAGCATATCCAGTTTTAGAAATTACCAGTTAAGTTGGTCTTAATTTTCTGAACATTTGCAAAAGTTTTTTTCTAAGAGTTTGCTATTTATCTTCCAGAATTTTGAAAAGGAATTAACTAAATGTGATGCAGGTCAGCTATCTAAGACTGTAGAGTACTCTCTTTTCATCCGCCTTTGAAGGTAAGGTTGAAAACAAATGTCCATTTCACTTTTTTTGAAATGTTGTCCACTTACTTTTTGAAATATAATCCTTACTTACTGTTTTGTTTAGTTAATAATGAGGCCAGACATCTACAGTAGTTTTGGAAGTGACACAAATGTGTTTTGCAAACTTTGCTTCTTCAGTATTTTCAGCTTATTTTTTTTACATGTTTCTATGTTGTACTGAAGAACAATTCTAAACATTTCATAAGTTTCAGAGGCTTTTTTTGGGAAATACATCAAATTTATGTAAAGAGTCAATATTTACAGTGTTGACCCTTCTTCTTCATAACCTCTGCAATTCGCTCTGGCATGCTGAAAATCAGTTTCTGGGCCAAACCCTGACTGATGGTGATCCATTTTTACCTTTGGAGTGCTTGGAGTTGATCACAATTTGTGGGCTTCTGCTTGTCCACCACTTTTTGAGAAGTGGCCACAGGTTCTCAATGGGATTAAGATCTGGGGAGTTTCCTGGCCACAGGTCAATACTTTTAATGTTATGATCTCCATGCCACTTCGTTATCACTTTTGTCTTGTGACATGGTGCTCCATCATGCTGGAAAATACACAGGTCAGCACCAAATTGCTCCTGGATTATTTGGAGAAGTTGCTGTTGGAGGACGTTTCAATACCATTGTTTATTTATGACAGTGTTCTTGTGCAGAATTATGAGTGGGCTCACTATCTTGGATGAAAAGCAACCCCACACATGGATTGTCTCAGGATGCTTCACTGTTAGCACAACACAAGGCTCATAGTAGCATTCACCTTTTCCTTCTCCGGACAATTGATTCTTCAGATGTCCCAAACAGTGGGAAGGATGGTTTATCTGATAAAATAACTTTGCACTAGTCTTCTGCTGTCCAGTCCTTGTACTTCCTACATCATTTCATTCTGTCCTTGATGTTTTACTTGGAAAGAAGTGGCTTCTTTGCTGCCCTTCTTGACACAAAGCCGTTGGTCAAAAATCTTCACCTCACTGTGCGTGCAGATGCACTCACACCCACCTGCTGCAATACTGACCAAGCTCTGCACTGGTGGCAACACAATTCTGTAACTGACTCCTCAGGAGGAGATGGTCCTGGCACTTGCTGGAAGCTTTTAGCTGATCATTTTGTGCCAGGGCCAAAATAAGTGAAAATGTTTTTTTGTGATAAAGTTAACTTTTTATGCTAATAAAGGTGTTTGCAATGAATTAATATGCATCTGATCACTCTGCACACTAATATTAAAACAATGTGAATTGCCACCATAAATACTGAAGCCGCAAATTTTGCAAAACAAAACACTAGTTTCACTGCCAAAACGTTTGGTTTCTACTATATGTGTCCTGCAGAGGCTAGTCATCATAATGTACTTGCTTGCATTAACCTCTAGAAAGAAGAGAAATAACATTGAGTGAGTGCAATTAATATGCAGCGGCTCGGACGTTTTGTTGATATTATGAGTAATGTAAAAACAAATGTGGCTGAAAAACGCCACAGAATGTGAACATCATAAATGCCATCCACCCATTTCCTAAACTTGCTTAATCTAATCGCAGGAACGCAGCAATACTGAACTAGGGGCAGGGACCTACCCTATGCATACAGCGCTAGTGCATCATAGGGCATAATCATCTCATCTATTGACAAATTAGATTTCCCAATTAACATAACTGAAACCTCTATAAATATCAGCAGCGTGAATTGGCTTCTCATTAGGAAACTGCGTGGACCGAAACCTTGCGTAACAGTGAGATCCATGGAAATGGATTAAAAGCGCACAGGCACGCTTCCTGATAAGTTTCTCTCTTTAGCAATGCGAGATAGTTGTTAGTTTTTAATGATTCGTTTACCAGGCGACGAAGAATGAAAACTTAACAGAAGTTCTCAATTTATAAAAAACACATACAAAAGTTATTTAATAAATAAGTTATCAGCATAAAAGACACGCCTTCACAGGTATCGTCTCATTCCACATTTCTTATAATAACGAAAGTTGTCATCATTGGCTGCAGATGCCTCGGCGATGATGCTTCTACCGGAATGTGTGGCACGAGATTGAAGTTGGCACAGTCTTCCTTCCACAGGTTTCCTTTGTTTCCGGCGACATGTGCTCTGGCCCTTTAAGAGTGGGTTTGCGGCGGCGAGGGAGCATGTGCAAACAGGGCAGATTGAGCGTGACGCTCCTAATCTACAACCCGGGAAGAGAGATGAGCGCTGAGTGAGTGCGTTAGTGTGAGTGAGGGAACGACTGTGCTGTTTCAGCTCTTGTTGTGGACACACTCTTTCCCAAAAGAAAAGAGGAGCTTTAACGTTGTGGATTAAAAAAAACCGCACATTTGGAGAACACGTGCAAATGGGAAGGGGGAGTCCCGGTGGACAGGAGACAGGACTTCCCCCGCACCAGAGACCAGAAGGAACAGCGCCGCAACCGACTGACAGACAGGTAGGCTCCCTGGAGCGGCCGTCAAAGCTTGTCAGTAAGATTCCTAGCCTTGAGTCCATGTAATATTCGTGCGTCTTTTCTCGCTTTAAGCTTTGTTAGCAATCAGTTTCCATGACTGCAGTCACAGGAACAGTTTGCACATCGGACGTCAATCTTGTGAGGTGCTACGGATGTGACCTACGAGGGGGTCAAGTAGGGTGCACTATGCCAGAGCTGGCATCTCTGTTGGGCTAGCGAAAGTTGCACCGTGTCGTCCTCATACGTCTTCAGTCAGCAGGCTAGCTAAGTAAACGGTATGAAATGGGAAAACAACCAACAGGTGAATTGGCATCCAAATAAACACATTGTAATAAATAAATATTGAGGCAAAAGCGCGGTTGTGTTCCAGTCCTGTGCTCAGTTAAGTACACGAATAAGAAGCGATAATGAAAAGAGTAAATACGCCCAAGCAAAATATTAAAGACGACTTACGTCTAGTTGATTTGAGTTTGTGATGCAGGTAATACAGCCATTTTCTGCTTGCATCGTTTGAGTAAATGAGTCAGAACTTAACTACTAATGATACATTTTCCTTTCTACAAAGCTATGTACCCCACACATTTCTGCATTCATACAGGGTAGTTGAGAATGTAGACTTTAACACATCTTGGATGCTTGCTGATACAGTAGTCAATTGCGTGTAATGTAATTTCTTAAAAATCCAATTTTTCATCAAATTGTGTCTTGACACATACCTGCCACTACTGTAATTTCTCAGCTATGTCCAGCCTACATGCGTGGGTCACCACGAGCGTCTCAGTAAATGCTGTTCACATTTATGATTATTTTTTAATAATTTCTATAATGGAAGTGAAAGTATATCTGAATGCATTTACACTGGCACGTTAACTTGGATCAGTTCGTCAAGGACGTTGCTGCCAAGAGAGTATTGATCCTACCATCGTATTGGGCAAGTATTGTTAGGATTGATAGAATTGGCAGTTTGCTGGTGCAGTGCGGTAAAACAGGTTATTGAATTAATTTGTACTTTATATAGCACTCTTCACTGAGTGCAGGCTTGGAGCACAGTAATATATTTTAAGTGTGCAATAAAGTTGAAAAATGTACAGAAATATAAATACAGATTACACAGTAAAGCAGAACTCTTTCAAACTGATGGATCTGAAAGGATCTGATATGCTCATTATTAATATTGTTCAGATATGGCCAGTTGAAAGCAAAAAAATAGTAAACAAAATCTCCAGTCAGTATCTCTTGAGAGAACAAACCTCTAATGGTTTCATGGTGTGTTATAGATCATAAGGTTTAGCCCGTGCTGAAAATTTTAATAAGATTGCTGTTAATGGTAGACCGAAATGGGTTTCTACAACATGGTTTACACTTTATATGTGGCTATGCATAGAGTTGCTGCTTTTGCTTAAGCTTTAAGGTGTGAGTTGATCTGATTTGGACATTTAGTGTAGATGCCCTTTGATTCTAGTACAGTTAGCAAACAGTTATGAATTCAGTAAAAGGTTCTTGAAGATATTAGTAGAGAGAGGGAACTCTGGACTAACCTCCCCAACCTGATGCTGTTGATATAAAGTGTCATCTTCAATATTTTAATACTTATTTTAATAATTTACATTAAAGTTGAAGATTACACATGTATTAAAAACTGGAGTAGATAGTAAAGACCGCTAGAGAAATATGCTATTTGACCATACCCAGAACAAAAATACTTGACCTTAGAATTGGACAGTAATAATGCCAAGTTTGCTGTAGGATACATTGGCAAACCAAAATCTGGAAATTATCTTAACAGCTTAGACCAAGCTGTATAAAATTGTATAAAATCTCTTGATATTAGGGATTTTTTTTTAAAGATGCATACTTGTTTTAATTTAGTTGTTCATATCAGGAAATCGTATGCTGTTACATCCATCCATCCATCCATCCATTATCTAACCCGCTATATCCTAACTACAGGGTCACGGGGGGCTGGTGGAGCCAATCCCAGCCAACACAGGGCGCAAGGCAGGAAACAAACCCCGGGCAGGACGGCAGCCCACCACAGGGCACAGCCACTCATCAAGCACACACTAGGGACAATTTAGGATCGCCAGTGCACCTAACCTGCATGTCTTTGGACTGTGGGAGGAAACCGGAGCACCCGGAGGAAATCCACGCAGACACGGGGAGAACATTATTGCAAATATGATTCTTATTTATCAGAACAGAAATATTAGTAGGAAAATTTTAAAGTAATGTTTAAAAAGAAAACCACCACTGATTTCATTGCAGTGTAGTAGTAACCTTTGCTACAAGATAATGACATTCATTTAATGGTAATTTGCCACATTTGGACTACTGAATTATTATTTTTCAACTCTCAGAAAGTTTTTTGATATATTGATCTGTGAATTATTGAGAATATGATTTTATAGTCTTTATATGGGAGAATATACACAAGTATACATACTGTGAAACCAAAGAAGAGAGAATAGGTTCTTATAATAAACTTTATATTCTAACAATAGAAGACAGAGCCATGAACATACATACTATATAGTATAAGAGGTAAGTTCTACATTTTTTAAGTCAGAAGTATTTCACAATTGTGGCTTACATTCATAAACTTGTGTTCTTAAGTAAAGCATTACCTATTAATTAAAGGAAAAATGTATCTTTCCCTGTGTGTTACAAGAGCAGTGTATGGGGTAATTAAGTAAACATGAAATAAGCTTAAAGATTAAATGAATACTTTAAAGCAGAAGGGTTTCTACTTTTAAGCAGCAAGCCCTTTCTGAGAGAATTCTTGTTTATCATAGATTCATAAGAAACATATACATTTTGACAAATGAGAGGAGACCATTCAGTTCATCAAGCCCGTTTTTTTTAGCTAATAACTAAGATCCCAATACAGTAACTCATTCAGATTCTTCTTAAATGTTGTTACGGTTTCTGCTTCAAATACATGTCTCTGTAGCTATGTTCCAGAGTCCAAGAACTCCATGTGTACTTCCTGGCTTCAGTCTTAAATGCACTTCACCTTAATTTCCACTGATATCCTCAAATACATGATTTACCCATAGGCTGAAAAAGTAGATCCAACAACATTCTATCCATGCCTTTGAAGATTTTAAATACCTGGATTAGGTCCCCATGCAATCTTCTCTACTCGAGACTAGGTTTTAATTCTTTAAGGACATGTCCTCCTCTGACAGACTCAAGTCCCAGGATACACTTGGTTGCTCTCCTCTACACAGCTTCAAGTGCTGCTATGTTTTTCTTGTACTGTGGTGACCAGAACTGCACACAATACTTCAGAAGCAGTATTACTAGTGCATTATATAGTTTGAGCATAATGTCCCCAGTTTTTATGATATAACCAAACATTTTATTGCCTTTTTATTTGCTTCTGTACATTGTTGAGGCAAATGTTTGTATGTAGTCTCCGTAAATCATTTTCAGAGGTTGCTTCCTGTATGAGTGTGTCTCCCATCTTGAATGTATAATTGATGTTCCTTCTACCCATGTGTAGCACTTTGCACTTTTCTACATTAAATTGTGTTTTCCAAGTGTTCACCCAGTTTTGAAGTTTATCCGGTCTTTTTGAATTTTCTGCTTCCTCAGTGTCTGCCATCACTCCAATTTTAGTATCATCTGTGAATTGCACAAGTTTACTAACTGTACTGGAATCAATGTCCTTAATATAAATCGGGGAAGGGGGGCGGGGGGGTTATGTAATGGTCAAATGATAGACTCCCGAGGGGCTCCACTAATGACCTTGCTCCATGTGGAGCATGGTATCTGTACTGTTCGTCACCTGCCGTTTAACCAGCTAGATATCTAGTTTTCTAGGTTGCCTGTGATGCCTACAGCTTCCAGTTTCAGAATTAATCTTTGGTGTGGGACTGTATCAAAGGTTTTTTCAAAATAAATTGTCACATGCTTTGTTTTTGTCAACTAATCTGGTTGCTTCTTTAAAAAAATCCAATAGATTGGTTTGGCAGGACCTTCCTCTCATTAACTCATGCTGGCTATTATTTAGTATATTTTATATACATTTAGGTAATTTTCTGATTTAAGTATTTGATTTTATTCTTTTCTCTATCTGAGGGAAGAATACATACATCTTTGCTTTGACTGATGTAGGTGCAGTTTTACCGCAGACTGCAAGTATGCAGCGGGAATGCTTGAAGTGCTGGAGTAAAATATGATAAAATAAATCATATGTCTATTGGTGTTTAATAAAGCATCCTCTTTCAGCTAAAATGCTTAATGTGTATACTTGGGATATGAAATTAAAATGAAAAATATAGAGGCCTTTGCCCCATTGTAATGTGTGGCAAAATGGTGAAAAAGATAAACCCCCAGAAACTTGGGAAAATGTGAGTAATCCAAGTCCACACGGTCACTTGTGTTAAGCAGTGCGTAGTTGTAGGTCCTACGACAAAGCAGCTTTTCACAGTTACTGCTAGTAGAAATGGAAGACAAAGTAAATCTCTCTTTCCACAGGAAAATAAAATCTGTCCTTAGAAGGTGCTATTTTATAATTTCCAGTCCTGCACCATGAGTCGCTAGATGACCTGAGCCTTTCTTTCCTCTCACTGTCTGTCCAATTCTGTATGTCTTTCTTTAAAGAGCATAATATAAGTAAAATGTTTTCATGTGTTTAGAAAAATAAGGGAATTATCACCTAAAATTATAGCCCAAGCGCTCGAATTTTTAATGCATCATTTATAATGCAAGCTACAAGAAAACATGTCTTGGTGGGAGGTCAGGTGAGAGGCTGCCACATAAACAAAAAGGGAATGAAGTGAAGAGGACTTTTTTTATGAAAACAATATAGATGCACACTTGTCTAGTGTGTTTGGAGTATTTCTATAATCTCAAGACATAAATCAAACTTTTGGGGAAACTTCTAAGCTTTGAAATCAACCTTTTGATAAGTTTTTTTGTTTTAGGTTTCCTGTGATGCCCTGTAGACCGCCATTGTTAGTCACTGGAGGAGACGACTCCTTTAATTTACAAATAATGCACAATGTAAGATCACAGGATGACATAACTTCAAAAAAATACTGAAGCTTTAATGATATATGTTTTTGCCTATCTTTGCATTCCACATGGATTTGAGTGCATGGTAATTATGGTCACAGACCAAGATTAAACCATCCCTCTCCATATTCATAATTCTGTAATGTTCTGTATACTACAGTCTTAGTTTAACTTTGTACTAACTTCACACAGTATAAACCCTAAAGTTTCCCCAGAATTACCTTTTTTGGATAAAAATGAAATGCAGTGCATTTAAAGGACAACATTGTTACAGAGTTTAATTTCTTCAAATTCAGATGTCAAGCCTTATACAGGAATAAATTCAACAAAAAACTGAGGCAAGTCTCAGGCATTTTGTGTTGAGAGTATTGTATGTAGTGCTCAGCTGCCTTTCTTAACTTACAGAGAAGTGATCAGAGTGTAATATTAGTACAGTGACTAAAGAATTAAAACAGTCAAATGTATTTTATAAATTTGTTATAGTGTTACCTTTGTTGCCGCCCACAGATGTTACATTTTTATCTGAGAAGTAACTTTTTTTGTGATAATTGACTTTGTGGTATTTTCTGGCCATGAATTAGGTCAGTAACTATAAATGGTTGACAGGTTTGGCTGCTTGTATCTGTTTATTATACTTGTATGAAATTGAGTTTTCTGTAGCTATGTGCTATTTGTATGTTATACGGGTGATAGTATAACTGTTGATGAAGAATTTTGCAAACAGGCCAGGCTTAAATACTTAATGGAACTGGCTATGTGCTGAACGCAAAGGTCTCCTGTCTCCAAACTGTATTTTGATATTTTCTGGTGTACTTACAGTTCTCAGTTGTCAAACAAACCTATCCTTCACACTACCAGTTGATTGAATTTTATCAAACCACTTTAATATATTGTTATGAGAGAAAGAATACTACTTGCCAAAGCATATTTAACTAAATATTAAAAATCTTTTTTGCACCTTAATTACAGATTTGGATTCCGTGTATGCCCTAATGGCCAACACACAATGAGCTTCTGACAAATTGTCCATGGCAACTGAAACTTCATTTAACATGCATTGGTTAGTTTCTTCTAATGATTTTAATAACTATTTTCTTATTTGATCTTTAACCAGTTTCTGAAAGTTCAAATCTATTTACAGTGATCCCTCGCTATATCGCGCTTCGCCTTTCGCGGCTTCACTCTATCGCGGATTTTATATGTAAGCATATTTAAATATATATCGCGGATTTTTTGCTGGTTCGCGGATTTCTGAGGACAATGGGTCTTTTAATTTCTGGTACATGCTTCCTCAGTTGGTTTGCCCAGTTGATTTCATACAAGGGACGCTATTGGCAGATGGCTGAGAAGCTACCCAACTTACTTTCTCTCTCTCTCTCTCTCTCTCTCTCTCTTGCGCTGACTTTCTCTGATCCTGACGTAGGGGGTGTGAGCAGCGGGGCTGTTCACACACCTAGACGATACGGAAGCTTGTCTAAAAATGCTGAAAGATTATCTTCACGTTGCTACCTTCTGTGTGCAGCTGCTTCGTGAAACAACATGCTGCACGGTGCTTCGCATACTTAAAAGCTCAAAGGGCATGTATTGATTTTTGACTTTGTTTTTCTCTGTCTCTCTCTCTCTCTCTCTCTCTCTCTCTCTCCCTGCTCCTGACGGAGGGGGTGTGAGCTGCCGCCTTCAACAGCTTTGTACCAGCGGTGCTTCGCATACTTAAAAGCAAAACAGCCCTATTGATTTGTTTGCTTTCCTCACTGTTTCCTTTGAAGAGGAAGATGTGTTTGCATTCTTTTAATTGTGAGACAGAACTGTCATCTCTGTCTTGTCATGGAGCACAGTTTAAACTTTTGAAAAAGAGACAAATGTTTGTTTGCAGTGTTTGAATAACGTTCCTGTCTCTCTACAACCTCCTGTGTTTCTGCGCAAATCTGTGACCCAAGCATGACAATATAAAAATAACCATATAAACATATGGTTTCTACTTCGCGGATTTTCTTATTTCGCGGGTGGCTCTGGAACGCAACCCCCGCGATGGAGGAGGGATTACTGTATTACCAATCTGTGTATGGTACATAGCTCTGCTGACCTGGGAATGAGTAACTGACTGACTTTGTGATTGAACCAAATGTTTCAAATTAGTGTCTGATTAAATTATACACCAGTTGTGCATTCTTCACATATTCTCCTTCACCTCTCCCTCAAAGCTATGTTCTCCCCTTGTTCCATGTCCCTCCTCTTTCAATTTACTATTATGGGTGTTCAAGCCTCCCATTAATTTTATTTGCTGGGTGTTAGATTGCATTTTTTTGTAGAGACTGCTGTAGGTCTCTGTAAAGTGCATCCTTTTCATCTTCTATACTGTTTTTTCTGTTGATGAATAAATTTGTATTAGTCCCGTTTTCTCTTGTAGATGAAAGTTCATAATTATTCTTGGATTTTTAGGTTCTGTTCTTCTTGTCATGTTTTTCGTTTTACTGCTTACAGTCCTCTCTGCTCCATATTGGAGATCCTAAAAATCTAACAATATACGTTTTGTCTAGATTTATCATTCTATTATCCTTTATTTCAGATACTCCAAGTATTTGGGTTTTGAACTTTTCCATTTCTTCTTCTATCCCTCTTTCTTTACCAGTTACTGTTGTTGTTTTCCATGTTCCATTACGTTGCCAGTGTTTGTAACTGGTTATACCATCTGTTTTCTAGACTTGTTTTATATGGGTCATTAGCTCAACCACTGGGACCTTATTACCATAGGACAAGTGGCCTTTGATCAGTGTCTGCCAAATGTGACTATTTGTTACAATCACATTTCCAGGACTGTTTCCATCTGCCACCTGAAGAATGCACATGTTGGTTATTCATTCGTATGTTCACAACATCCACAACATGCATTTTTTGGTTAAAATATTGTGAAAGTAACACTACTGCAAAATAGACCACAAAGGAGAAACGCCTTCAAGTGGATTTGTACTTTTGAATTGAAGACCCTCCTTCTCTCTCATACATTGGTGAAGAGCCTTGCCTTCATTTTGTTTTATAAACTTTTTCAAATTCACTTGCAATTGCATGAATATCAGAAAAGCTCCATTTTCTAAAGCTGTTGTATCAGAACCAGAAAAGAGAGATGAGCTATGAGGCTTTGGCAGTTCTTCAGTAAGTTGAATTTCACAGTGAAGCTGAATTTAAAATGAGTCGGTTCCAATTCCTCTTGAACACAACTTGTGCAATAATGACTTGTTTGTGTAACATGATGCTGAAGGCTCATGTTCAGCAGCTCTGATGGAATACTCCTATCAGATAACTGCATAGTAGTTATTTTTTTAAATGAAGTGGGATAACTACAGGTAGAGTGATAGCTATCTGAGCTGTTCCGGCAGTTCCTGTAGTATAGTGAGATGAGGAATGAGGAAATTGGTAAGGCATGACATATTCAGCTTGTTTGTTGCACACAAAATGTTTTAAATAAATGTTCAATCAAACATCGATCAGGAGTAAATTAATGTTTTGGCTGAAAGTGGTTTTACCCATCTGTTCCTCCCAGGTGCAACTGACATGATTTATTGCCTCTCAGTTTTCCTAGAATCTGCGAATGCTGATGTGTTCTGTGATCATTTGGCATCCCATGTCTGTTTTCTGTTTTGTTTCTAGAATTGGATTATTGAAATTTTTTTTTTTCCTCTTCCATTTGACCATGTACCACCCCAAGGTTTATTTTATCCAGGGGATCCTGTTGACTGAAGTGTGTTGTTAGCTGGCCATGGTCCAACAATTAATGGACTGCTATGGACAGATATTGTTGGCTTCTTTTTGTTTTCTGTGTGTTTTTTTTTTTAAAAAAAAACAAAAAAAAAAACAAAAAAAAAATCCTCTGTGTCTTTGTGTACTAATTCTGTATTTAGTAATTTGTAAAATCACTATGCTTGCATTTTATCTGAGAACTTGTCACGGCGCTCTGAGTCCTTTACAAAAACGAACTGAACTGAATTGAATTGCTACAAGCACCACACATGTTGGCTTTTTGTTTCCATTCAGTAACCAACTTTTAGTGCCAGTTATAATGTGCAATACCCACATTTTCTATTTTGACATACCCCAAGAGCCATTCTGTTGTGTATTATAGCACACTTATAACAGTTTTCTACCTGCTTGTCAATTCAAATTATTATGCTGAAAAATATTTGGTGCTGTAGTTCACAGAGCATAAAAATTAACCCTAAAATTTTGGTGGTGTATTGCAATGCTATTTTAATTTTACTTGGCACGATGTCTAATTTTATATATGTATATTTATATAAATTCTCAAAGTTACAGTGACACACACAAACTGTAAGAGACCAAAATGCTGCTGTATTCATTCTTTGCAATTAAGCAGGTTTGATAATTCAAGTTTTAGTTTTTAAGCTGTTATGTCAATGAAACAAATACTTGGTGCCTGCGTATTGGTGATACAGCAGGTGTATCTGTTGTTGGTACTTCACATTGAAAAACTGAGACAAATGCCAGTTTAATAAACTGCAATTTATTTATTGTACATTATTATTTACAGTTAATACATCCGGGATGGTTTAATGGATGTCTTGGGAACAATGATAAGATGGAATGAGGAAATAAAGTTGTTATGGAAGTCAGGTGGGGTGTTTTGGCTGTAGTTCTGTAGTCACATGTAAAATATGCTAACTACAACTTAAAATAATTTAGTCTGAACAGCTTGCTTGAAAACCACATACCATGACAAAGTATCAGTTGTGTCAATGTCTGAACACTAACCCATGATGTCATTTTAAATGCCTGCATAAAGTCAATATAAAGTTTAAAAAAAAAAAAAAAAAAAAAAAAAAAAAAAAATGTTGACCGCTCTTACTGAAAGTATAGATTTAATTAAATATCAATTTGTTGTCATTGAGCTATCCTATTACTGCTTACCCAGCCAAAACCCAATAATGGATAAGGCTGGTTTGGAAAATGCAACAAGAGGCATTTGGTATAAAGGTTTTGTGTGGAGACTTCAGTATTCGCTTTTTGTCCAAAAAACATTCATGATAATTAGCTGACCAGATCACTTGGTTTGAGGATTTGTACAATAATAAACAGCTTGACCTTTTTAACAATGCAGTTATGTACTTGTACAGTGCACAACATATTACATAGAAAATAGATATATTTAAATAGTGTAAGAAGAGTCTTCTCAGTATGCGCTAAAATATGAAACTACCTGTGTGTATGATCCATCTATTGGCTGGGTTATTTTTACCTTCTTTGCATATTGTTCTAAGAGGCCTGTGTTCAATTTTCTGCCCCCACCGCCTTAGCATGAAGTGACTAAGCCCATATTGTATCTGTGAAGAAATGAAAAAAATGGAGTGACGCATTGGTGCAAGCTTCACTTAACTGCTCTTTATTGGGTTTTGCAATGACCAGCCGTATGCAGTAGTACTACAGTAATCTGTCTAGCAACCAGGGGCCACATGTGTAACGCCATGCATAGTAAAACATGGTGTATGGACAAAAGTCGAAATGTGTGTCTGCACAAAACCGTGTGTAAGCCAACTTCCATACACTTCTGCTCCATAAATCCCAGTCAGCATGAAAAGTAACGCACGTGCACGCACCTGCCGTCCCACCCAGACTCCTCCCCTAATTTTGTATATTTTAATATGCAAATCAATATAAATATCACCTTCTGTTCAGTGTTTGGTTAAAAGACAATGGCAAATGCACATGGAAAAAAGAATTTCAGCAAATGCAAAGTGGAGGCAAGAAAAATATACTATTTGTTGGCTTAAGCAGCGGTATAAACAACAAAAGGAAGTTGATTGAGTGATATAGAATGGTGGAGAAACTCAAAAGTTCAACTTTAGAAAGTTGCACGGTGCCCAAAATAAAATAGTTGTCAGATATCAAAGTCGCATTGAAAAGGTGAGTTGTAGCCAACCGTCTTGAGTGTCATATGGATGTGTATTAGGGTACAGAGAAAAATAAATAGGTGACGCAGTGAAAAAAAGGTCAATGTCCACTTTAATCTTGTACTTTGTTATTAAAGTAAAATGTCGTAAACTTCATCTTAAAATCAACATTTTAATTTTACTAGAGTTTCTCAGATCCATCATAATTAAAGTAGCATGGTAAATGTTTTATATTCTGTTTTCTATGTGTGTGAATCACTATGTGTTTCTTAAATGTGCTTTCGTTACGGTGACAGGACACAATTATATTACATTCATAATGTTACAGCTCTCTGAACAATTTAAATACTAAGATGTATACTTGCTTTAATTCATTTCATCATTAAAATGATATCAAGTATTAAACATGGGGTCACAATGGCGCAGTGGTAGCGATGAGCCGGCACCCTGTACAGAGATTGTTCCTGCCTCCCGCAAGATGCTTGCTAGAATGTGCAAAGACCCTCATGAAATAATTTATTGCAGCAGTACTGTCTCTTTCAAATGTACCAATCCCCAATTCCTGTCCTTCCTTTTTCTTTCTCCACTTAATCACACAATAGGCTCTGTAATAAATGTCCAACCATCTGTAAGCTTAGAAGGCTGATTCTTCAAAACTTTTAAGGAACATTAAAATATCTTCATAGTATATTTTTAATTATTCCATTTATCCATCCAGGGTCGCGCCAGTCCCAGCAAGCATACAGTGCAAGGCAGGAACAATCCCTGGATGGTGCGCCAGCGCATCGCTACTGCTGCAGGACCGTGCCCATATGTTTAATTATTAACAGTATATATTTATTTAAGGAAGTTAAAATATATATCTGTATAATGTAATATACATTGATATCATTTTTAAGAAGGAAATGCATTAAGAGCTTCAAGAAGATAGCTCTTGGAAATCTAAATCGACTTAGACGTAATCATCTGTAAATGTGTGCTCTCTTCTATTGAATTGAATTGAATTCCTTTATTGTTATTGTATAGTACAATTCGATACAATATGCAAATCCTTCATAAAATTTATTTTCTTACAAAATGATATGATTAAAACAATGAAAAATCTACAATATGAAAGCATAATTACAATATATATACACACACACAGTTAGGACCATAAATATTTGGACGGACAACTTTTTTTCTAATTTTGCTTCTGTACATTATCACAATGAAATTTTAAATGAAACAACTCAGATGCAGTTGAAGTGCAGACTTGCAGCTTTAATTCAGTGGGGTAAACAAAACGATTGCATTAAAATGTGAGGCAACCAAAGCATTTTTTTTTTAACACAATCCCTTCATTTTAGGGGCTCAAAAGTAATTGGACAAATTAAATAACTGGAAATAAAATGTTCATTTCTAATACTTGGTTGAAAACCCTTTGCTGGCAATGACAGCCTGAAGTCTTGAACTCATGGACATCACCAGGGGCTTCATGTATAAACGGTGCGTACGCACAGAAATGTTGCGTACGAACATTTCCACGCTCAGATCGCGATGTTTAAAACCTAAACTCGGCGTAAAGCCATGCACATTTCCACGGTACCTCATACCCTGGCGTACGCAATTTCTCTGCTCGGTTTTGCAGACTGGCGGCACCCAGCGTCAAAGCAGTGCTACTGTTCCTGTGTGGTCATGCTTTCTTTCTTAGATCCACATTCCTGATGCGGCTTTATAAATGCACTGAAACTAACTGCATATTGTTTATTAGTGTAATGCATCTGATTGTAATTAACCTGCAGCAATATAATGGTCCAGGGAATAGCCATAGTATTCCAAATACCATAACTGCTTTAGCGTTGTTACTCTCCCTGCATCATCTTCTTCTTTCAGCTGCTTCCGTTAAGGGTAGCCACAGCAGATCATCTTTTTCCATATTACTCTCACTGCACCACTCGGAGTATTTATATCACTGTATCTGAGTGGGAAATCACAGCAGTAGCTAATTGGAAAGAGAATTATCGGTATACAGCATGAAGCAGATGTTGTCTGAGCCCTGGCGAAACGTTTCAGAGACTTTCCTGTACGGACTTCGCAGTTTAGAAAAAGTTTCATCCCAAGAACTATAAACTGTAAGTACAATTACCTCACTGTAAACTTGCACTACAGTTATAATATTGCACAACCTGCCCCACTTTATAAAGCACGTATTTACATATGATGACGATATAATTTTTAAGATGAAATGCAGCAAAATATGTTGATTATATTATACAGATAAAACTTTAACTTCATTTAAATAATCTGTGTTAATAATTAAACATGTGAGGACATGGTGCCACAGCGCTAGCTAGTTCAGGGATTGTTCCTGCATTGCGCTGTATTCTTGCTGGTGCTGACGCGACACTGGAAGGATAGACGGATAGAATAATTAAACATGTACTACGAAGATATTTGAATGTTCCTTAAAAGTTTTGAAGAATTGGCGTTTTAAGCTTACAAATGGCTTCACGTCTATTACAGAGCTGATTGTGTGGCGATTGGGTATTTGGAGAAAGAAAAGTAAAGACAGAAATTGGAGGTTAGTACGTTTTGAAAGAGACAGTACTTGTGTAATAAATTATTTCATCGAAGGTCACGCATGGCGCAGGAAACCTCTTGCGTGAGACACGACCAATTACTGCGCCACCGTGTTCCCATGTTTAATAACATGCTTTCATTCCTATCATCATGAAAAAGATATCACGTATACATCTCAGTATTTTAATTATTCAGAGAGCTATAATATCATGAATGTAATGGATTATGTGTCCTATCAGAGAAAGAGAAAGCCCGTTTAAGAAGCAGGTAGTGATTCACACACAGAGCACAAAGAAGATCAAATACAGAACAAAGCATTTCACGTGTACTTTAGTTACAATGGGATTTGAGAAACTAGTAAATTAAACGATTTTAAGATGAAGTTTATGATGTTCTACTTTAATGGCAAAATAAACTACGTGATTAAAGTGGAAATTTCGAGATTAAAGTTGACATTTCATGTTTTTTTCTCCACTGTGTGCCTATTTTTTTTGTCTGTACCCTAATAAGCTTTCATATGACACTCAGACGGTGGGCTACGACTGGCCTTTTCACGGCGACTTTGATATGTGACTTCTTTTTTATTTCGGGCACTGTGCGACTTTGTGAACTTGAGCTTTCCAGTTTCTCCGACACTCTGTCACTCGATCAACTTCCTTTTGTTGATTATACCACTGTTTAAACTAAAAAAAATAGTACGTTTTTCCTTTGCCTCCACTTGCTATTCGCTGAAATTCTTATATTTTCCCCCGTGCTTTTCCCATTGTCTTTTCACAGAAGGCTGTTTATATTGATTTGCATATTCAAAGAGGTGTAATTCAGGGAGGAGTTGGGGCTGGACAGAAGGCGCGTGCACGTGCGTTACTTTTCACGCTGATCGGGATTTATGTAGTGGAAGAACGTGGAAGTTTGTGTATGTACAGATTCCTGCATCTGGATTTTTCTATGCGTACGGACATTCCCGCTTTTGTGCTTACGCCATGTTATAGTGTGAGTTTTACGCACGGCGTTATACATGAGGCCCCAGGTGACTGACTTGGCCATTCAAGAATTTTCTACTTCTTTGCTTTAATAAACTCCTGGGTTGCTTTGGCTGTATGTTTTGGGTCATTGGGCGGCGTTTCATGATACAGGTGGACAATCAATTTGACTGCATATAGCTGGATTTGAGCAGACAGTATGTCTCTGAACACCTCAGAATTCATTTGGCTGCTTCTGTCCTGTGTCGCATCATCAATAAACACTAGTGTCCCAGTGCCACTGGCAGCCATGTACGCCCAAGCCATCACACTGCCTCCACTGTGTTTTACAGATGATGTGGTATGCTTTGGATAATGAGCTGTTCCACGACTTCTCCATACTTTTTTTCTTGCCATCATTCTGGTAGAGGTTGATCTTGGTTTCATCTGTCCAAAGAATGTTTTTCCAGAACTGTGCTGGCTTTTTTAGATGTTCTTTAGCAAAGTCCAATCTAGCCTTTCTATTCTTGAGGCTTATGAGTGGCTTGCACCTTGCAGTGCACCCTCTGTATTTCCTTTCATGCAGTCTTCTCTTTATGGTAGACTTGGATATCGATATGCTTACCTCCTGGAGAGTGTTGTTCACTTGGTTGGCTGTTGTGAAGAGGTTTCCCTTCACCATGGAAATGATTCTGCGATCATCCACCACTGTTGTCTTCCGTGGACGTCCAGGTCTTTTTGCGTTGCTGAGTTCATCAGTGCTTGCTTTCTTTCTCAGGATGTACCAAACTGTAGATTTTGCCACTCGTAATATTGTAGCAATTTCTCGGATGGGTTTTTTCTGTTTTCGCAGCTTAAGGATGGCTTCTTTCACCTGCATGGAGAGCTCCTTTGACTGCATGTTGTCTGTTCACAGCAAAATCTTCCACATGCAAGCACCACACCTCAAATCAACTCCAGGCCTTTTATCTGCTTAATTGATAATGACGGACTTGCCCACACCAGCCTATATAATATATAATATAGTGCCAATGGTTCCTAAAGTGGCTCAGGCTGTGCAATATTACAACTGTAGTTCAAGTTTACAGTGAGGTAATTAAACTTACAAGTACAAACAGTTAGTTCTGGGAGGTATGACCAAAATTCTATATCACAGTATTTTTCAAAATTATACCAGTTTCACGGTATTCAATGGTATTTTTTTCCCCATGCATGAGGTGGATGTTAACCACATTTTCCACTGCAATTACTGCAGTAGACTGGCTAAGAATAACCTATTAGACTGTCATGAGAATTGAACATTGTACAAAAAGACATTTTAATGTGCACACAAGTATTAATACAGGCTTGCATGGCCCCATAAAGTGATAGTTTTCAAGGGGGTGGCACTAATGAAGAGAAGGAATCACATTGCATGACAGTTGCAGTCAAAATATAGAACCTTTTTATTGAACACATTTTGCAAACAACTTAAACTATAATTTTGACAACATATTTTCACCCATCCAAAGGGTCATTTAGACTTACAACTTTTGACAAGCACCTCTGGATATTTTTATTGCACTGAACATGTCTTAGAAAAGGAATAAATAGTAAATATTTTTTGTAAACCAACTGCACTTTCTGTTAATGCTAATAATCTCTGTCCACTGACACGTTATGAAGTGACTTTTAAAACAACTTTACCATCATTAAACTGCGTAATATTTAAACTAATAAATAACAATAAAATAAATAATAGTGCAACTTCCAGTAATAATACCATTACTTCAAGCCCAGATGCATTACACAGTATTCACCAAATTAAAATACAATAAAACAAGTGCAACTTGGTGATGACATCTTTACCAACTGAACCATCATTAAGGCAAACTGCATTAATATGAACCTTGCGTCAAGCTAAGCTATATGCATAAGTAATAAAACTGCAACTTGCATTTATAATGCTGTTTGTGGAATAGCCCTCGGAAGCGTATTAGGGCCGCGGTGAAGAAAAAAAACTACAGACACTGTGAAGAAAAAAAACTACGGTATATGTCGAGAATAAAGTCGACATGTTGACTTTATTCTCGACATTTTCACTTTAATCTCTATGCTTATGTCGAGATTAAAGTCGACATTTCCACTTTATTCTCATAGTTTATTTTGTTATTAAAGTAGAATGTCGTAAACTAAACTTCATCCTAAAATCAATGTTTAATTTACTAGATTTTCTCAAACCCCATCATAACTATTGTAGCACATTAAATACTTTGTGTTAAGTGTTCCCTGACCCAGTTGTTAATTGCTACGCACTTCTTAAACTGACTTCCTCTGCAGTAAGAGGAGGCGCAGGCAGCAATCGCCTCAGAGAATACATTCACTTTTTGATATTCCTGCTTTCTGAACATTTAGAATGCGAAGATAAATGCTTGATATCATTTTCATGATGAAATGCATTAAATCAGGTATTAAACATGCACGGTAGTGTGGCGGTAGTGCTGCTCCCTCGCAGTAAGGGGTCCCCAGGTGTACGTTCAGTGTAGAGAACTTTATGGCAGGTTAGACGAGGCTCCAAAAACTGGATGTATGAATGGGTATCGCATAGGTTTAACTTAAATATCGTAAATGTTGGGTTCGTGATCTGGTGGTCGGAGACACAAACACAGAATTCAATGGATGTTCTTCTGAGCGGGCTTTTTTCATTGCATGCATGCTGTCTTTGTCTGACGTACCAAACCCCCTGTTCCTATCCTTCCTTTTTCTTTCTCCACATAACCAATCACCACACGATTGAAATTAAAACTAGTTATAAATTTAGAGCACGGAGTGTTCAGAACTTTAAAAAAAAATCTTCGTTATACATGTTTAATTATGCCATCCATTCAGGGTTGCGCCCATCCCAGCCTGCATTGTGTGCGAGACAGGAGCAAATCCTGAACGGGGTGCCAGCACATCGCAGGGTAAATACGAGCAATACATACACTTGGGTCAATATAACATAACAAAACCCCACATCCTACATGACTTTGAAAGGAAACTGAAGCACGCCAACTAAACCCACCAGAAAAACATGCAAATTCAAGGCAGGAAACACCCGGGACCAGCTTGCTGCGAGGCAGCAGTGCAACCGCCATGCCACCATGCGCCACATGATTAATACATGCTTTAGTGCATTTCATCATGAAAATGATATCAAATACTTATCTTAGCATTCCATATGTTCAGGGAGCAGGAATATCATGAAATTAATGTATTCTGTGTGGTGATTGCTGCCTGCGCCTCCTCTTAGTGCAAGAGGAAGTCAGTTTAAGAAGCACGTATCGATTAACGTGGGCTCGGGGAACACTTAACACAAAGCATTTAATGTGCCACAGTAACTTATGACTGGGTTTGAGAAAATCTAGTAAATTTTAAATATTCATTTTAAGATGAAGTTTAGTTTACAATGTTCTACTTTTAATGACAAATTACGAGCATAAAGTCAACATGTCCACTTTAATCCCGACATAAACGGCGAGAATAAAGAAAAAGTAAGGGGGAAGTAAAACAGATACAACTTGGCTTGCAGTATTATCCAGTAGTATAGAAACAGTATTCACACATTTGAACATAATGGTCCACATCCGACCTTTTAAAACCAAAGCATCTCCAGACAACAGACACAGCTCCTTTTTTTGGCAAAAGTTCTTCTGTATCATCATGTTCAATTTATCATCTTTTACACAAACAAACAATCTTTTACGGCAAACACTTCAGAGCCTTTCCTGTACGGACCTCATGGTTCAGAAACTGTCATTTCAAGAGCTATAAACGCACTCAATCAGTCCAATTGCTCCCGGTAGAACTGTTTGTACTTCTAAGTACAATTACCTCAATGTAAACTTGCATTACAGTTGTAATTTGGACAACCTGAGAGTGCTTTCATATTGTATATTTTTCACTGTTTTTTATCCTATTGTTATTGTTGTTTTACCATTTTTTATAGGAAAATTTTAGTTTATTGAGGATTTGCATATTGAATCTCATTGTACTGTATTATACAATAACAATAAAGGAATTAAATTCAATAGAAGAGAGCGCGTATTTACAGGTGATGACGACTGGCTTCTAAGTGGATTTAGATTTCCAGGCACTATGTTCTTGGAGCTCTTGATATAATTTTTAAGATTAAATGCAGTAAAGTATAAATATATTACATTATACAGATACATTTTTAACTACATTTAAATAATGTATATCATTAATTATTAAATATGCAAGGACTCTGTGGGCAGCGGTAGCGATGAACTGGCGCTCCCGTTCAGGGATTTTTCCTGCCTAGTGCTGTATTCTTGCTGGGACTGGCACGACCCTGGATGGATAGATGGAAGAATTAAACATGTACTACGAAGGTATTTCAATGTTCCTTAAAAGTTTTGAAGAATTGGTGTTCTAAGCTTATAGATGGCTTGACCTTTATTAAAGAGTTGATTGTGTGGCGATTGGTTATTTGGATAAAGAAAAGGAAGGATGGAAATCGGGGGTTAGTACGTTTGAAAGAGACAGTACTGCTGCAATAAATTATTTTATTGAGGTTTGCGCATGGTGCAGCAAGCATCTTGCAGGAGGCAGGAACAATCTCTGAAGAGGCACCAGCTCGTGACTACCACTGTGTGAATGTGCCTCAATGTTTTATACAGTGGTGTGAAAAACTATTTGCCCCCTTCCTGATTTCTTATTCTTGTGCATGTTTGTCACACAAAATGTTTCTGATCATCAAACACATTTAACCATTAGTCAAATATAACACAGGTAAACACAAAATGCAGTTTGTAAATGGTGGTTTTTATTATTTAGGGAGAAAAAAAAATCCAAACCTACATGGCCCTGTGTGAAAAAGTAATTGCCCCCCTGAACCTAATAACTGGTTGGGCCACCCTTAGCAGCAAATAACTGCAATCAAGCGTTTGCGATAACTTGCAATGAGTCTTTTACAGCGCTCTGGAGGAATTTTGGCCCACTCATCTTTGCAAAATTGTTGTAATTCAGCTTTATTTGAGGGTTTTCTAGCATGAACCGCCTTTTTAAGGTCATGCCATAGCATCTCAATTGGATTCAGGTCAGGACTTTGACTAGGCCACTCCAAAGTCTTCATTTTGTTTTTCTTCAGCCATTCAGAGGTGGACTTGCTGGTGTGTTTTGGGTCATTGTCCTGTTGCAGCACCCAAGATCGCTTCAGCTTGAGTTGACGAACAGATGGCCGGACATTCTCCTTCAGGATTTTTTGGTAGACAGTAGAATTCATGGTTCCGTCTATCACAGCCAGCCTTCCAGGTCCTGAAGCAGCAAAACAACCCCAGACCATCACACTACCACCACCATATTTTACTGTTGGTATGATGTTCTTTTTCTGAAATGCTGTGTTCCTTTTACGCCAGATGTAACGGGACATTTGCCTTCCAAAAAGTTCAACTTTTGTCTCATCAGTCCACAAGGTATTTTCCCAAAAGTCTTGGCAATCATTGAGATGTTTCTTAGCAAAATTGAGACGAGCCCTAATGTTCTTTTTGCTTAACAGTGGTTTGCATCTTGGACATCTACCATGCAGGCCGTTTTTGCCCAGTCTCTTTCTTATGGTGGAGTCGTGAACACTGACCTTAATTGAGGCAAGTGAGGCCTGCAGTTCTTTAGACGTTGTCCTGGGGTCTTTTGTGACCTCTCGGATGAGTCGTCTCTGCGCTCTTGGGGTAATTTTGGTCGGCGGCCACTCCTGGGAAGGTTCACCACTGTTCCATGTTTTTGCCATTTGTGGATAATGGCTCTCACTGTGGTTCGCTGGAGTCCCAAAGCTTTAGAAATGGCTTTATAACCTTTACCAGACTGATAGATCTCAATTACTTCTGTTCTCATTTGTTCCTGAATTTCTTTGGATCTTGGCATGATGTCTAGCTTTTGAGGTGCTTTTGGTCTACTTCTCTGTGTCAGGCAGCTCCTATTTAAGTGATTTCTTGATTGAAACAGGTGTGGCAGTAATCAGGCCTGGGGGTGGCTACGGAAATTGAACTCAGGTGTGATACACCACAGTTAGGTTATTTTTTAACAAGGGGGCAATTACTTTTTTCACACAGGGCCATGTAGGTTTGGATTTTTTTTCTCCCTAAATAATAAAAACCATCATTTAAAAACTGCATTTTGTGTTTACTTGTGTTATATTTGACTAATGGTTAAATGTGTTTGATGATCAGAAACATTTTGTGTGACAAACATGCAAAAGAATAAGAAATCAGGAAGGGGGCAAATAGTTTTTCACACCACTGTACATGCTTTAATTTCTATCCTTATGAAAATATCAAGTATACATCGTAGTATTTAAATTGTTCAAAGAGCTGAAATATCATGAATGTAATGTATTTTGTGTCCTGTCAGCGTAAGAGAAAGCCTATTTTAGAAGCACGTAGTGATTCACACACAAGAGTAAATAGAATAAATAACTCATAGAATACGAAGCATTTAAAGTGCCACTTTAGTTACAAAGGGATTTGAGAAATATTAAATTAAATGATTTTAAGACGAAGTTTATGATGATGTACTTTAATGACAAAATAAACTACATGATTAAAGTGGAAATTTCAACCTTTTTTTCACACTGTGTTCCAGTTTATTTTATTTTTTTTCTTTTCTCTGTACCCTAATATGCTTCAATAGGACTCTCAGATGGTGGGATACCTTTTCACAGCAACTTTTTAATATCTGACCACTTCTTATTTATTTCGGGCACTGTACGACTTTCTGAACTTGAACTTTAAAATTTCTTCACCACTCTGTCACTTGATCAACTTCTTTTTGTTGTTTATATCACTGCTTAAACCGACAAATAATAAGTTTTTCCTTCCCTCTACTTGGTATTCGCTCATTTTCTTCCCCCCCCCCATGCTTTTGCCATTGTCTTTTCACATAATGCAAAACATAAGGGGCTATTTATATTGATTTGCATATTCAAAGAGGTGTAATTCTGGGAGGAGTCCTGGGTGGAGCAGAAGGCACGTGCATGAGCTTTATATTTCATGCTGACTGGGATTTATGTAGCGGAAGAATGTGGAAGTTGGTGTGCACAAAAATTTGTGCATCTGCATTTCTTTGTGCATACGCACATTTCAGCTTTTGTCCGTAGACCATGTTTTAGTGTGAATTCTACGCACAGCGTTATACATGAGGCCTCAGGGGACCTATGATAACTGAAGGATTTCAGGCTACAAAGGATCAGATCGAAAAGACCGTGCATGCAACAGCTGTTCCCTGGTTGCTCTACAACACATGGCTTTATGGTAAAGAGCAAGCCACTGTTTAAAAATTAAAACGGATAGAGAGTTCGCTAGAAACCACATGGAAGACTCTGAAGTCTGCTGGAAGATGGTTCTATGGTTTAATAAGATCAAAAATGAGCTTTTTGGCCAATAGACTAGACAACATGTTTGGCATAAGCCAAAGCCATACACCAAATACAGCACATTATCAAAAACAAACCATCCCCACTGTGAAACATTGTGAAGTTAGAGGAAAATTGAATGTAACAATGCTACAAAATCCTGCAGGAATACCTGATGTAGTCTTGCAAGAAACCTTCACCTTGGGAGAAATCTTGCTGGAAAACAAATCAATGGCCACAAGTATAAATCCAAAGCTACAGAAGATTGTCTTAAAAACAGTGATGCTATTGTCCTAGAGTGACTTAGTCAGAGTTCAGATCTTAGTCCAACTAAGAATTTTTGGCTTGACTTTTGTTCATTAAACCTGACACAGTTTGAGGAGTTTTGCAAAAAAGAGTGGGGGAATATTTGCAGTCTCCAGGTGCATAAAGCTGATGGAGACTTAAGGGACCTATCCACACAGACTTGAAGCTGGCATTATTGCCAAAGGTGCATATACTAAACACTGACTCGATCAGTTGTACAATTTAGATCAATTTGTAGAATTCTGATTTCATTTTGACATTAAAGTGATCAAAAACACACCAACACAATGTCAAAAAGCCAAATTAAATCCTTTCTGTCTCATCATTGTATAATAAAATGTGAAAATACATTTTGACACTGTATATTTGTATACAGTAGCAGTTATTTGATACGTTGTATTAACTTTTATCATAATCTGTTATGCCAAGATGGTGGCCTGACAAACGGAAAGCCTTTTCTGTTCTATCAATGTGCTTATATCCCTCTCACCAGTTCATAGCATGCGGAAGCCCATTAACATGATGACGCATAAGAAAAATTATGGTGTTTTGGATCTGTAAGCACAATACTATAACATGCAATCCAAGTACAAATTCTGTAGAATTTGACACAATCTGTTTAATGTATGACTTGCTCACCCCAGAAGCAACATGCAGTTATGTAAAGGGACCTTTCAGTAGGTAGTGGCTGAAAAGGAGATAAGGAATATGTTGCTGAGCAGTTTGTTACATCAGAATTTGTGTGTGTGTGTGTGTGTGTGTTTTGTCTTTTTTACTTTGTTTTTCTGTCTATTTATAAACTGAGTAATATAATTCTGTTGGGGGATTTTAATATACATCTGGACAATATCAATATCCCTCTCACTAGAGACTTTATCTTGCCTGGAGAGTTTTGGATACCAGCAGCACACTGATGTTCCTACCCATTGTAAAGGACATATCTTGGACCTGATCTGCTGCTCTGGTGTTGTTCCTTTTGATCTTACAGCAGATGAACTCACTATAACTGATCATTTTCTCCTTTCATTCAATGCCAAACTTACCTTTTCTGTTCCTAAGCTTCCACGTCTCATAGCCTTTTGTAACATTAAGAATATTAACTTGAATTTGCTGTCTTCTAGAATTGATTCCCAAGTGGACTTTTATAATTTACTAGCAAAATACCCGCGCTTCGCAGCGGAGAAGTAGTGTGTTAAAGAGGTTATGCAAACATATATATACATATACATATCTACATATACATGTATATACATACATATACACATCCACATATATACACATATGTATATATATATATATATATATACTAGCAAAATACCCGCGCTTCGCAGCGGAGAAGTAGTGTGTTAAAGAGGTTATGAAAAAAAAAGGAAACATTTTAAAAATAACGTAACATGATTGTCAATGTAATTGTGTTGTCATTGTTATAACTGTTGCTGTCTTTTTTATATATATATATATATATATATATATAATATAATATATACATATATATATACATATATATATATAATATACACAAACACATATATATATATATATATATAATATACACACACACATAAACATTTATATACATATACATATATATACATATCTACATATACACATCTACATATATATACACACATACATAAACACACACATAAGACTTACTGAGTGAAACGGGCTTTCATTGACAATCATGTTACGTTATTTTTAAAATGTTTCCTTTTTTTTTATAACCTCTTTAACACAGTACTTCTCCGCTGCGAAGCGCGGGTATTTTGCTAGTGTATATATATATATATATATATATATATATATACATATACACACATACATGCAGTTTTAATAACACAGAAATCAATATAAACAGTAACATCATTATCATATGAGAATATGAAGTAATATATAAGAAGCACATTTCATATAAATATAAATTATTAAACAGTAACATCTTCTTCTGTAATTTGCTACCGTGGCAATTTGTGTGTCTGTCCAGGATTTTAAATGACCTGTAGCTCGCAAACCGTTTCACCTATACACTTGATATGTGGTACACATATAGTACGTCACGTCTACTATCCGCTTTATGGGTGATGATTGTTTTACTCTTTTTATCTTTATTTTATTTTATTGTAGAATCAACTCGTATCTGCGCACAGCAGGGCAGCCGTGGCGGATGCGTATGGTGTATTCACTTCATGTTATCGTGCATTGCGCTGTCAGTGGTATTTTGATAAAAGAATTTGAACAACATATAGAAGCGTATAAATTATTAAACAGTAAAAACATTAACATTTAAGAAGTAAAGTTACATTAAGTACTACTGCAGTGCCTTTGGGTATACCTCATTTTTTGTTTGCCCATTACATGCTTAAATTGTATACATTTTTTGGTGTACCTACCCGAGAACACGCGACATATAACCGAGCGTGGGAGAAGCATGGATTTAAACACGCGTTGAGTTCATCTGCTGGTCTCCCTCGTGGAATAACTGTTAATGTTTGACTAAAATGTACAGCGAGTAAAACGACATTACCTCCTATTTTTTTTTTTACGATCTCTGAGATCTTGCTTTTTTCGGTTCAAGGCTTCATAAGCTCTTTTATGTTGTATGGTGTACTTATCCCAAACCATCATCTTTGAATGTTGCAATACTTTCGCCTTGTATGTAGATCGGGGTAATTACATTCATTGCATTCCTAGTCTGAATCACAATCTGATTGTATGAGTGGTTACCTGGCACTGTAGGGTTGCCACCCGTCCTTTAAAATACGGAATCGTGCCGCATTTGAGAATGAAATTGCGCGTCCCGTTTTGAATCAATACTGGACGGGATTTATCCCGTATTTTTTTTATCATTTTTTTTTTAAAGCAGCGTCTCATGCAAATCATCCCACACGCATTTTATGAAGATGCCTCCTTTCCTACTTTTGATTGGGTAATACTTGATGTCATCGTTAGTTTGATTGGTGTTTTTAACTGTCCAGTGAGGAGGGCGTGTCTTTTAAGTAGAGTCTGCAAAGTGTTGGCACTGAGATGTGGCGTCAGCGCCATAGTTGAAGCCCCTAACGTTGCGGTCAGCAAGTCGGCTAACATCCGCCATGTGCCGTCTTTCAGTTGCGAGAAGCAGATCATAGAATGGTTGAAAGTGTTGCCCCTAACGTTGCGCCACGGCGTGTGGTTCGTTTATACCTCGTGTGTTCTCATTAAACTTTTAT